>NW_024080637.1:8920802-9050463 GCF_003009895.1 Hyaena hyaena | reverse complement strand
AATCTCCAGTGAAGGTAAATACATGGACCAGAACAAAACCCAGTATTATTTAATTTTGGTTTGCAACCCCCCTTTATATTTTCTACAGGATTTAAAAGACAAATGTGTAAAAAATAATAAATCTGTTAGTGTATATATAATGTATAAAGATGTGATTTATGATATCAATTACAAAAAATGTAGAGAATAGAGCTTATAGGAATAGAATTTTATAAATTACTAAAGTTAAGTTGCCATCAAATCCAATTAAATCATTCAGTTTGGGACGATGAAAAAGTTCTGGAGATGAATAGTGGTGATAGTTGTACAAGAACATGAATGCACCTAATGCCACTGTGTTACATACTTAAAAATGGCTAAAATGGGTTTGAGACCTGCACTGATTGGACTCTGCGCAGTCAGCACCGAGCCCACTTGGGATTCTCTCTCTCTCTGACTCTTCCTTTCTCTTGTTCATGCTCTCTCTCAAAATAAATAAATAAACCTTAAAAAGTGGCTAAAATAGTAAACTTTGTGCCATGTATATTTTTTCACATTAAAAAATGAAAAAAAAGAAAGCACAGAGGTAAGAAAATTCTAGATAGTAGACTAACTTATCCAGGATGAAGGGTTCAGGGTGGTAAATAAAACTGGAATGGAAGATCAAGGTAAGATTATAAAAGAACTTCAGTACTAAGTAAAGACAGACTTTTGATATAGAGGCAAAGTGAATCCCTACAAGCTTCTGAGCCGAGCTTTTTTGAACTTCAATTGCCATTAGTTAGCACTAAGCTCTTCCTTCTTTGCACTTCTGTTCTGCAGAAAAGGAAAGGAAGTAGAGACACTTATTGCTCAGAAAACTGATGACAATTGCTAGAAAGGCAATAGAACACTGATGGTGCTTATCTTGAGAACTGCCAGAAATCCTGAGTTGGAGTAACAAATATAGACAGTTGAGGAGAAAGTCTGGACTTTTAATTCAAACCAGTCTGAAAGTCAGACAGCCTTTCACTCCAAGAACTCAGAGTGAGTTGATAAAAACTTGAGTTAAAGTTTTGGAGCAAAGACATTGATTTGTACCTTAAGTATTTAATTTCTCTAAAAGTTGCCTTAAACATACAATCTCTATATGACTATATTAGTTCATTCATTCAACAGTTATTGAATATCTACTACATGCCAAACAAGATTAAAGTTGGGCCTCTACCCAACTTTGCTGGGGAAACAAACATAACCATTAATTATAAAACTAAAGGACAAATGCTATAAAAGTTTAAGTGCATATGGTATTATGGGAGTAACTACATTAGTTCTGAGAGGCTGGCTGTTTTAATGAGTTTTACTTTTAAAAAATAAGTCAAAGAAGACATTCATGAAAAGAAATTGTTGAAAAGAAAGCCTAGCTAGAATCAGGAAAAACACAAACTTTGGAGTGTGGCCCATATGACCATTGCCTTGTCAGTGGCAGAATCTAACATTTGATGGTTCCTTTTTGCTGTTTTTTTTTCCTAAGGTGAAATAAAAGCTTGTTTTGCAAACCCCAAATAATTAGTTTATTCTACTTATCTGACAAGACAAAAGGAGATGAAAACAGTAAAAGAAAAAAATGTAAAACAAGGCCTTAGTTTTCCTAATTATAAAATAAGGAAGACTGCCTGGGTGACTCAGTTGGTTAAGTGTCCGACTTCAGCTCAGGTCATGATTTCATAGTCTGTGAGTTCAAGCCCCATGTCAGACTCTGTGCTGACAGCTCAGAGGCTGGAGTCGGCTTCAGATTCTGTGTCTCCTCTTTCTCTGCTCCACCCCCACTCAGGCTCTGTCTCTGTCTCTCGAAAGTAAATAAACATTAAAAAAAACTTTTAATAGGCAAAATATTAAAGTTGATAAGGACTAATTTATATTACATCTAGAAAGACTTCAGCACAATGCCCAGCACACAGTAAATGCTAATAAATGTCTGCTGCCATTACTATTATTATTATTACCATTCTACAATTTACTAGTATAAAAGCACAAGATTTACTGGCTTTTTCAAAGTTTCAGTTAGGCATCCAGAGTATGCCAGTTAGAACTTAAATATATGGGTAGAGACTCATATCTTTTCTTCTTTTTTTTTAATAGTTTATTGTCAAGTTGGTTTCCATATAACACCCAGTGCTCATCCCAACAAGTGCCCTCTTCCATGCCCATCACACCCCCTCCCCTACCCCCACCCCCTTCAGCCCTCAGTTTGTTCTCGGCATTCAAGAGTCTCTCATGGTTTGCCTCCCTCCCTCTCCCCCACTATTTTCTCCCCTTATTCTCCCCCACGGTCCTCCGTTAAGTTCTCCCTAATCCTCCTAAACGTGCAAACATATGGTAGCTGTCCTTCTCTGCCTGACTTATTTGGTTCAGCATAACACCCTCGAGTTCCATCCATGTTACTACACATGGCCAGATTTCATTCTTTCTCATTGCCATGTAGTATTCCATTGTATAGAATGGAATAAACCACATGTTCTTGATCCATTCGTCTGTTGATGGGACACTTAGGCTCTTTCCATGTTTTGGCTATTGTGGAGAGTGCTGCCATGAACATTGGGGTACATGTGCCCCTATGCATCAGCACTCCTGTATCCCTTGGGTAAATCCCTAGCAGTGCTATTGCTGGGTCATAGGGGAGTTCTATTGTTCATTTTTTGAGGAACCTCCACACTGTTTTCCAGAGGGGCTGTACCAGTTTACATTCCCACCAACAGTGTAGGAGGGTGCCCGTTTCTCCACATCCTCGCCAGCATCTAGAGTCCTCTGATTTGCTCATTTTAGCCACTCTGACCAGTGTGAGGTGGTATCTCAGTGTAGTTTTGATTTGTATTTCCCTGATGAGAAAGGATGCTAAGTATCTTTTCATGTATTCGTTGGCCATCTGGATGTCCTCTTTGGAGAAGTGTCTGTTCATGTCTTCTGCCCATTTCTTCACTGGATTGTTTGTTTTTTGGGTGTGGAGTTTGGTGAGTTCCTTACAGATTTTGGATACTAGCCCTTTATCTGATATGTCATTTGCAACTATCTTTTTCCATTCCGTCGGTTGCCTATTAGTTTTATGGAATGTTTCCTTTGCCGTGCAGAAGCTCCTAATCTTGATGAGGTCCCAATAGTTCATTTTTGCTCTTGATTCCTTTGCTTTTGGGGACGTGTCAAGTAAGAAGTTGCTGCGGTGGAGGTCAAGGAGGTTGTTTCCTGCTTTCTCCTCTAGGGTTTTGATGGTTTCCTGTCTCACATTCAGGTCCTTTATCCATTTTGAGTTTATTTTTGTTTATGGTGTGAGAAAACGATCTAGTTTCATTTGCCTGCGTGTTGCTGTCCAGTTCTCCCAGCACCATCTGTTCAAGAGGCTCTTTTTTCCATTGGATACTCTTTTCTGCTTTGTCAAAGATTAGTTGGCTGTATACTTTTGGGTCCAATTCTGAGTTCTCAATTCGATTCCATTGGTCTATGTGTCTGTTTTTGTGCAAATACCATACTGTCTTCATCATGACAGTTTTGTAGTAGAGGCTAAAGTCTGGGATGGTGATGCCTCCCGTTTTGATTTCTTCTTCACTATTACTTTGGCTATTCGGGTCTTTTGTGGTTCCATACAAATTTTAGGATAGTTTGTTCTGGTTTTGAGAAGAATGCTGATGCAATTTTGATTGGGATTGGACTGAATGTGTAGATTGCTTTGGGTAGTAATGACATTTTAACTATATTTATTCTTCCAATCCATGAGGATGGAATGTTTTTCCATTTCTTTGTGTCTTCTTCAATTTCCTTCATAAGTTTTCTATAGTTTTCATCATACAGATCTCTTATATCCTTGGTTAGGTTTATTCCTAGTTACTTTATGGTTTTTTGTGCAATTGTGAATGGGATCAGTTTCTTGATTTCTCTTTCTGTTGCTTCATTGTTAGTATATAAAAATGCAACTGATTTCTGTATGTTGATTTTGTACCCTGAAACTTTGCTGAATTCTCAGATCAGTTCTAGTAGGCTTCTGGTGGAGTCTGTCAGTTTTTCTATGTAGAGTACCATGTCGTGTGCGAAAAGTGAAAGTTTGACTTCTTCTTTGACAATTCTGATGCCTTTGATTTCCTTTTGTTGTCTGATGGCTGATGCTAGGACGTCCAGCACTATGTTAAACAACAGTGGTGAGAGTGGGCATCCCTGTCGTGTTCCCGATCTCAGGGGGAAAGCTCTCAGGTTTTCCCCATTGAGGATGATGTTAGCTGAGGGATTCTCCTAGATGGCTTTTATGATGTTTAAGTAAGTTCCTTCTATCCCAACTTTCTCAAGGATCTTTACTAAGAAGGGATGCTGTATTCTGTCAAATGCTTTTTCTGCATCTATTGACAGGATCATATGATTTTTATCTTTTTTTTTTGTTGATGTAGTGTATCACATTGATTGATTTGTGAATACTGAACCAGCCCTGTAACCCAGGAATGAATCCCACTTGATCACGGTGGATAATTCTTTTTATGTGCTGTTGAATTCGATTTGCAAGTATCTTGTTGAGGATTTTTGCATCTGTATTCATCAAGGATATTGGCCTGTAGTTCTCCTTTTTTGCTGGGTCTCTGGCTTGGGAATCAAAGTGATGCTGGCTTCATAGAATGAGTCCAGAAGCTTTCCTTCGATTTCTATTTTTTTGGAGTAGCTTGAGAAGAATGGGTGTTAATTCTGTTTTAAATGTCTGGTAGAATTCCCCAGGGAAGCCATCTGGCCCAGGGCTCTTATTTGTTGGGAGATTTTTGATAACTGATTCAATTTCTTCACTATTTATGGGTCTGTTCAGGTTTTCTATCTCTTCCCATGTGAATTTTGGTAGTGAGTGTGTGTTTAGGAATTTGTCCATTTCTTCTAAGTTGTGTAGTTTGTTGGCATATGGTTTTTCATAGTATTCCCTGATAATTACTTGTATTTCTGAGGGGTTTGTTGTAACCAGTCCATTTTCATTCATGATTTTGTCTATTTGGGTCACTCTTTTCTTTTTGAGAAGCCAGGCTAGAGGTTTGTCAATTTTATTTTTTCAAAAAACCAACTCTTGATTTCATTGATATGTTCAACTGTTTCTTTGCTTTCTATATTGTTTACTTCTGCCCTGATTTTTATTATTTCTCTTCTCCTACTGGGTTTGGGGTCCACTTGTTGCTCTCCCTCTAGTTCCTTTAGGTGAACTGTTAGATTTTGCACTGGCCCTTTTCCAATTTCTTGAAATAGGCCTGGAGTGCAATGTACTTTCCTCTTAGGACTGCCTTCATCGCATCCCATAGAGTTTGGATTGTTGTATTTTCATTTTCATTTGTTTCCATATATTGTTTAATTTCTTCTCTAATTGCCTGATTGGCCCATTCGTTCTTTAGTAGGATGTTCTTTAACCTCCATGTTTTTGGAGGTTTTCCAGACTTCTTCCTGTGATCGATTCCGAATTTCATTCATATCATTGTGATCTGAAAGTGTGTATGGTATTATCTCAATTCTTTTCTATTTATTGAGGGCTGGTTTATGTCCCAGTATGTGATCTATCTTGGAAAATGTGCCATGTGGACTTGAGAAGAAAGTGAATTTCATGGCCTCAGGATGTAGAGTTCTAAATATATCTGTCAAATCCATCTGATCCAATGTGTCATTCAAGTCCATTGTGTCTTTAGTGATTTTCCGTCTTGTTGACCTATCCATTGCTGTAAGTGGAGTATTATATAAAGTCCCCTGCTATTAGCACATTCTTATCAACAAGAGTGTTTCTGTTTGTGATTGTTTTATGTATTTGGGTGCTTCCATATTTGATGCGTAGACATTTGTAATTGTTAGCTCTTTGTCTTTAGAAGACACAATTTATAATTGTTAGCTCTTTCTGAAGGATAGACCCTGTAATTATTATATAATGCCCTTCTTCATCCCTTGTTACTACCTTTACTTTAAAGTCCAGTTTGTCTGATATAAGTATAGCTACCCCAACATTCATTTGACTTCCATTAGCATGATAGATAGTCTCTCCATCCCCTTACTTTCAATCTGAAGGTGTCCTCCAGTCTAAAATGAGTTTCTTGTAGACAGCAAATAGATGGATTTTGGTTTTTTATCCATTCTGCTACCCGATGTCTTTTGATGGGGCATTTAGTCCATTTACATTCAGTGTTATTATTGAAAAATATGGGTTTAGATTCATCATGTCTTTTGTGGGATTTATGCTTGTGGTGGAGTCTCTGGTATCTTGTGTTCCTTGCAACATTTCCCTCATAGAGTCCCCTGGTTTAGTGGTGACCAATTTTTTCAATTTTTGTTGATTTGGAAAGACTTTTATCTCTCCTTCTATTCTGAATGTCAGGCTTGCTGGATAGAGGATTCTTGGCTGCATATTTTTTCTGTTCATCACATTGAAGATTTCCTGCCATTCCTTTCTGCCCTGCCAAGTTTCAGTAGATAGGTCTGTCACCAATCTCATAGGTTTCCCTTTGTATGTTAGGGGCCTTTTATTGCTAGCTGCTGTCAGAATTCTCTTTTTGTCCTTATATTTAGCCAGTTTCACTATGATAGGTCATGCAGAAGATTGATCCCAGTTACGTCTGAGGGGAGTTCTCTGTGCCTCTTGGATTTCAACGTCTGTTTCCTTCACCAGACTGGGGAAGTTCTCTGCTAGAAGCTGTTCAAAACTCCTTCAGCACCTTTCCCTCTCTCTTCCTCTTCTGGAATTCCTATGGTACGGATATTATTCCTTTTTATTGTATCATTGAGCTCTAGAACTCTCTTTTCATGTTCCTGGATCAGTTTATCTTTTTCTCAGCTTCCTCTTTTTCTGTAATTGTGTCTTCTAAATCACTTATTCTCCTTTCTGCCTCTACAGTCCGTGCATTGGACGCCTCCATTTTATTCTGCATCTCATTTATATCATTTTTTAATTCATCACAACTATTTTTAAGCTCCATAGTCTTTGTAGCAATAGTTTCTCTGATGTCTTCCCTGACTTTTTCAAGCCCAGCGATTAATTTTATGACTTTTGCTCTAAATTCTTGTTCAGTTATGTTGCTTATATCTGTTTTGAGCAGTTCTTTAGCTGTCAATTCTTCCTGGAATTTCTTTGGAGGAGAGCTCTTTCGTTTTGTCATTTTGGTTAGCTTTCTATCTCTTGTTAGTTTTAAAAGCTTGTTATGCACTCTGCACCTGTGATTGCTGCTGTACCAAAGAAGACTCTTTGACTGTCCAGGGCCTGTCCGTTCAGAAAGTGTTCTTTGAATGGTGTCTCCTGGTCTTCTTGTTGATACCTTGGTTATTTTGTTTTCCTACTCGTAGTGGTATTTGGGACTCTCCACCATGTGTACTTTGGCTTGTTTCTTGAGGTAGCCAGGGAGCAGTAGAAAATCTACCTCTTGTCTTTCAAACTTCTGCTATACTCTTGGTATCACCTCAATGGCCACTGGAAATGGCCAGAAAGACTAGGAACTTGAAGAGTATGCAGGGAGCCACACCTGTGTTTCCCCTTTGTCCCCAGATGCTGACAGATGTTTGCTTCGGATCCCAGCACTGCCACCAAATCTGTATTATCCATTTATCATGAAGAGCACAGACTGCTGAGGTCCAAGGGGATCGATCACAGCAGCTTCCATCCCCAGAGAGCTTGGGGTACACCACTCTCCAGGAATCTGAGCGCCCTCAGCAACCGGGAAGCTCTGGGTAGAGACTCATTTCTAAATCCTTCAGGAACTGAAATTTCTTGGTAGATATTTTTGTTTCTCCAAGACAGACTGTAACACATCTTAAAAATTATTGCTCTTTGAGGCACCTGGGTGGCTCAGTTGGTTAAGCGCCCAACTCTTGATTTCAGCTCAGGTCATGATCTCAGTGGTTCATGGGATCAAGCCCTGTGTTGGGCTCTGTGCTGACAGTGCAAATCCTGCTTGGGATTCTCTCTCTCCCTCTCTCTCTATCCCTCCCCTGTTCACATGCATGCACTCTCTCTCTTTTTCTCTCAAAATTAATAAACTTTCTTTAAAATGTTTATTTTGAAAGAGAGAGAGAGAGGAGAGAAGGGGCAGAGAGAGAAGAAGACCCAGAATCCAAAAGAGGCTTCAGGCTCTGAGCTGTCAGCACAGAGCTCAACATGGGGCTCAAAGCCATAAACCATGAGATCACGACCTAAGCCAAAGTCAGATGCTTAAGAGAAGGAGCCACCCAGCACCCCTCAAAATAAATAAAACAAAATTACTGCTTTCTTAAAACAGGGAAGAGTCCCTTAATAAGCTACCAGTGCCACAAAATAATGCAAGCAAATGTAATTTCTACAGACGACAACTGATTGAGACCAGATGCAAAAGAAATAAAAGTCACATATGTAATTTTAAATGCTCTACATTTTAAAAACTAAAAAGAAACAAGTGAATTTTATTATAATACATTTTACTTAAACCGTATAGCCAAAATATTTTTATTCCTTTTTGAAATCCAGTACATTTCATATTGGATTAGTGCTCAAAAACCAAATGTGGCTAGTAGCTACTGTATTAGACAGTGCAGACTTACACTTTATCAGGGAGGGTTTCAAATAAGGAAAGTCTCCCTACACAAAGATTTTAAATACTGAGCCGTGAACTTTGTGTGAAAATTAATTAGACTGATTCCTTATTACCAAACAAAAGCACACTGGTAACCTAAAGCTTCAATCATTCAATCAGTAACACCATTGCTGAGGTAATCACAATTGAGACTGAGTAGTAGCACAGATCTTTACAGGGTCAGAAACAGGTCAGTTTGGTTTATATAAGGAAAAGAGCTACAGATACAACAGTATAAGCAATGCTGTCTTCAGAGCTAATGGTTCTTAATGGTATTTAAACTTAACTAAACCAAAAACAATTTTTTTAAAAAATTCAAACTGTATGTTAACACTGCCTTAAATAGGTTTTTAAAAAAATTTTTTTAATGTTTTTATTTATTTCTGAGAGAGAGAGAGAGAGAGAGAGAGAGAGAGAAACAGCGTGAGCAGGGGAGGGTCAGAGATAGAGGGAGACACAGAATCTGAAACAGGCTCCAGGCTCTGAGCTAGCTGTCAGCACAGAGCCGAGCCGGACGCGGAGCTCGAACCCACGAACCGTGAGATCATGACCTGAGCAGAAGTGCAACACTTAACCGACTGAGCCATGCAGGCACCCCTTAGATAGGTTTTTTAAAAATCAGTTCTTTAACATGATTGAGATAGAGATCTACATACTTAGGAACACAGGTTCTGGCTACCTGACCACAAAGTTCTAGTCTCTCTTCATCCAGAGAAAGAGAGTGTTCCTTCAGCTACTCCAACCAATGTTTGTGGAGTTCCTATTCAGTAAATGTTGTGCTTTAAGTGCTGAGCTGGGTATTGGGGATGATGATGATAACTATAAACATGTACTGAGTTTATCACATTCCAATAAAGGTATTAAGCATTTTACATGGTATTAGTCATATTTCCATTTGACAGATGAAGAAACTGAGGCACAGACAGCTAAGTTACTCAGCTAAGTCATGTCAGAGGTCAAACTACACAATCTAGTTAGAAAGCCATGCTCTGAAATAATATACTATGTTGCCTCATTAGAAATAAGAGAGTCTCTGCTATCACACATAGCTCACAATCTACTGGAGAAAGAAATATAATTCAGTATTGTAAGTGTTCTGAGAGAAGGAAATTGAATGCTCTCCAAGCTGAGGTAGATATCAAGGAAAGCATCTTAGAAAACAAGATTTAGGTATTCTTGGGGCACCTGGGTGGCTTAGTCGGTTAAGCGTCCGACTTTCACTTAGGTCATGATCTCACGGTTCGTGGGTTCGAGCCCCGCGTCGGGCTCTGTGCTGACTGCCAGCTCAGAGCCTGGAGCCTATTTCAGAGTCTGTGTCTCCCTCTCTCTCTGACCCTCCCCTGCTCACGCTGTCTCTCTCTCTCTCCTAGAAATAAATAAAAAAATATTTAAAAAAAAAAAACAAAAAAAACCACAAAACTTAGGTATTCTTCATCTGAAAAATCAGGATAAAACTGCTTACCTGTTAGTGATATTGTAAGAACTGAATTAGAGAAATTACATAAAGCAGGCATAACACAATACATAATGACTATCATTATAATTACCTATCCTGTTTACTGGCCCCAAACTAGGATAACAAACTGGCCTGACAGGATGTAGCTTTTACTTCCTGATGTTCTTGCTAAAAGGACAGAGACAGGAAGGAAGTAGAAGCTGATAGAAGACAAATAAATATTAACTTCTGCCTCAGCACAATTCACCACCACCATGCTTAGTGACTGAAGCAAATTCTGACTTTTCACAGTCAAGAACTTCTCTATTTGAGACACAGTATTACATTCAGAGCAAAGGTTCTTAAAACTGGATCCATAGATAGTTTTCAAGGGTCTGGGAACTCCTGAAATAAATGCAAAATGGTGTACACGAATACACATGTTCTTTGTGGGGTGGGGGACAGAATCTAAAAACCTTCATCAGATTTTCAAAGGAAATCCCTGACATAAAAACAGGTTTTCAAAATATGAAACATCAGCCCAATAACCTTAATGTCCCTGTGAGGATTAAAAATCCTTTTGTCTATAAAATCCTCTTCTACAGTCTTCAAAGTAAGGCATGATTCTAAGATCTTTTGTCTTTTCATCCTTTAGTATATGGCTTCTAGTCTGTCATAAACTTGGCAGGAATTAAATCTGGGAAATATTCTAATATTCATAACATACTTTGATTTATTCACTCAATCTTCTAACCTATAATGAGATTCTCTGATGTCAGATACTGTATGCCTAAACTTCTAGACCAATCCAAGTAAATAAGACATAGCCCCTGCCCTGAAGGAATTCAAATCAAGGGGGAAAAAAACAACAACAAAGGACCACAATAAAATATGGTAAGTACTATTACAAAGGAATAAAGTTTCTAGAAATAGGAAGAATAAAAGTAATTAGCAATCCAGATTTCAGTGGTTTGACAAAGCAGATATTTAAGCTGGGTCTTGAAGCATAAGTTTACAAGGTAAAAGCTCAGGCAAAGGGAAACAACAGTATGAGAGGCACAGAAGAATAAAGACATGTGGCATGTTGACCTGAGAGGTCCACTCACCACATGACTGGAGAAGAGGAAAGAAGCTAAAATGTAGAGCACTATGCTCAACATTGAGAGTACAAGAGCAAACACAGTGTCTGCTCTCAAGGAGCTTGATGGTGTCAAAGGAAAGGATTCTACTTTACTGCTGGAGATGGCTAAAACAGAAGAATGGTCAGGGTATAAAAGGAAAGCATGAAAAACGAACTGTTTATTTTTTAATGTTTATTTATTTGGGGGGAGAGGTTGGGCAGAGAGAGAGGGAGACAGAAGATCCAAAGTGAGCTCTGTGCTGACAGAAGTCGGATGCTTAACTGACTAAGCCACTGAGGTGCATCTGAAATAAGAGCTCTTATGCCATTCTCAGAAAAGTGAGCTGGATCCAATTGGGAATAAGAAGTCGCTAAGGGATCTGAGTTGTATTTTATACATCAGTTAGAGGTGCAAAGGAAGGAAGGAGAGACTCAAAGCACAGAATCAATTAGGAGGTTAAAATAGTAATCCAGAGAAGAGATTAAGGGTTAGTAAAACTAAGAAGCAATAGTACAGACAGGACAGATTTCAACAATACTGAAAATTATTTTCTTATCTGTTACATAAGCTAAGCATTAGGGATAGAACAGTGAACAAGCAAATAGTCCTTATGCTTAAAAATACATAGGCTAGGGCGTCGTGGTGGCTGAGGTGTTAAGCACTGAAGTCATGATCTCTCAGTTTGTCAGTTCAAGTCCCACACTGGGTGAGCTCAAGCCCTGATTCAGGAGAGCTTGTGCTCCACTTCTCACTCTTTGCCCCTTGCTCACTTGTGCCCTCTCCCTCTCTATTTCTCCCTCTCTCTCTCTCAAAAAAGAATACACAGGCTAGTGAGAGATCCAAATAAAACAATTATAATAAAGTATGGCAAATGCTATAACTACCGTAAATACTATAACTATGTAAGATTTGATAAGTATGAGGGTTGGAAGGTAAACAAGTCAGAGAAGGGCCCCCTTTCCAGAGGAAGTGATGTCTAAGGTGAGATTTGAAAGATCAGGAGGAGGTGACCAGGCAAAGGAGATAGAAAGGTAGGAATGATTTCAAGAAACATTTCAAAGATAGAAGAATAAAGAGGAAGAAAAATCTCAGATTTCTAGTCTGAGTGACTAGATGAATGGTGATGTCACTGAGAAAGGCAAATAAACGAGACAAGGATAGTGATTAGGGGAAGATTAGGAAGTCATGTCCTACTGGATATTCTCTAGTAGGCAAATGAAAATATAGGTCTTGGGCTCAGGTGGGAGATCCAGGTATTTGAAAAGATTATGGTATTATAGCTATTTTTTTTTTAGATCAATGATCTTTTTATTGGGAAAAAAAGAATAACATTTACAACTTGGAAGGGACACAAAGTTACTTGAACAGCTGTTGATGGTTGTGCTGAAGTCCACAGTTACAGCCTACTCTGCTGATGCCAAGTCATGGTTCAGAAGGTCTTAAAAACAGAGAGTAAAGGTTTCTTTTTAAAACTTTGTGTGAATGGGGACAGCTCTAGTGCAATATGGATAACACTAAACCAATATACACAGCATGCCACCAGGATGTGTGTCATTGTCACCATGGGTCAGGGCACATGGAAGTACAAGAGGATAATCCTGCAAAGTGAAGCTACATCTAAATAGTTTATCCTTTACCCATTTTTCTGCACAGCATCCTGACATAAACCAATTTTAACTGTTAGTTTTGAATAAACCAGTTATGACAATTTATACTCACAAACTGAACTTGAACCTATCTGAAAAGGTTTTAAATTTGTTTTTTCATTTTTCATACAAAGGTTTCACTGTACTCCACTGTCAAGTCGTATGCGTGAAAAGCTGGCCAGCCCAAACAGTGTATGAATCATTAACAATGGAACTGCAAGGAGTCCACTAAGTGCTTCCTTATCATTAATGTAATAGAAGCATTTATACTATAAAACTAATGAGTAGCTTGATCTTTAGGGGAAAGGACCACCAGGCAATACATGAAGATTTTGTGTGTATGGACATAAGGTACTTTTGAAGGTTTTGTTATATAGAAACAGAATGAGTGAATGAATTTGTTTTTTGTTTGTCTGTTTTCCCAAGAGGTAGGTAAAAGATTCTATTTCATTCTTCCAGGGAGAGGTAGGTAGAAGGAATAAAAAGTAGATCTTCATCTTACAGTCATTATCTATACAATCCTTCATAGTTGACTTGTCCATCTTCATCTATATTTGTTTCTCTGATCATTTCATCTACTTCTTCATCTGCTGGTTTTTCTCCCAAGTTGGTCATGACATGACACAGTTCTGCTGCACAGATGTAACCACTGTCATCCTTGTCAAAGACTTATAATGCCTCGCCAGTTTCTTCTTCACTGTTTGTATCTTTCATTTTTCTAGCCATCATAGCAAAAAAATTCTGGGAAGTCAATGGTGCCATTACCGTCTGCCTCCACGTTTTTGATCACATTCTGCAATGTGGCTTCTGTTGGGTTCTGGCCCAGTTCCAAGTTCCTTTGTTGTGATGGTACCATCACCATCTTTGTCAAATAGAGAGAAAGCTTCCTTGAACTCAGCAATCTGTTCTTCAGTCTGTTGATCAGCCATGAGATAAACGAAGGGACAAAGAATAGAGGGAGCAAGGGTGGCTGCACCAGCACAGGGGGTAGAAGGGTGGGTGGGGGTGCCTCTGCCTCTGCTGCTGCTGCTAAGGCTCAGTATGCACTTAGCACTATGTTGCTGCCTCCACAGGCTCCAAGTAATGGCACTGTGCCTGCGAGGCTCCCAGCACCACTGCCCTGATATTATAACTATTGCTTTTCCTTCATTAAGTTAAAAATATCATGCTAATTTAATCTGATTGACATAATTAAATACCTATATAAAAAATGTTGAAGGAATTATATTTAAAAAACTTTTTTTAATGACAAAAGACGTCCTGCCTCAAGCTCTTAATGTCTTATATTTTCAAATAGAAACAACTTTGTGATATATAGAAATGTCTCATTTTCTGACTAATAACAACACTCTTTACCCAACTAACTCTTGAGGTTATATACAGCTTTTCTTATCTACTTTGATTTTCAATGCTCAAAACAAATTATTATTCTAAGAAACATAGTCTTTTTTCTTCATTATGCTTTTCTGTATTTTCAAACTGTTTATAAGTATGCAATATAATCATCATTGAGAGGGAAAAAATAAATTTGTAAAGCACCATATTCATTATATACTCATTACAATTCCATATTATGTATTGTTTATTTGCAGGATCGGTCCCTGCACTAAAATTAAGTATCTTCATCTAACCAACAAATAAGAAGGGGCCAGTCTTTTGTCAGATAGCAATTTAGTAAAAGCCATAAACAAAATTTGTTTAAATTCCTTTTTCCTGTTTTATAGTTATACTAATTACATCCTGATATATTAATAAACAATTTAAAATCTGAAAAGTAGTAGTATGGAACAGAAAAAAATGTTACTCACGATAATAAAAACCAAGATTTATAATGTAGTACCTTGAAGAGTTGGTGATATAGTGACCTAATACAACCATTTACAAAAGTGAATTTAAACAACCATTATTTTAGCATGGGTTGATGAGTCTCATTATGACATTACTGGAGTTGACAGATGATGGAAGTTTGCCTACATTGCAGATCTCACCTAAAATAAAAACCTAGGAAAAATATTTTCACAAATGCCAAATCATGTATAAGTGTTTCACACATTTATACAATGTGACCACAACCTAAAACCTAACAAGGTTCACAGATTCCCAATTCAAGAATGATTAAATAAAGTAGCATTTACCAAGATATAGATTAGAAACAGAAAAGTGTGTGTGTGTGTGTATGTTTATACAGTCAACTTTAATTTTAATTTACATACCTCTGTAGGTCAACGATTTCATTGTTAAGGGTATCTAGCTCCTTAATAGCAGAGAAATCTGCAACAGGACTTGATCCTATAATGTTCTAAAAACAAGAGGTTCACAATTATAATGTTATTACTATAAAATTATATACGGTGAAGCACTAAAAATGTTTAAAAGCACTGCATGGATCAGACTACTCCGTACCTTATAGTACTACTAATACTTTTAATTTAAGAAAATCATATCTAGTGCAATTTTATATACACAAACATACACATACAGTTGTATACTAAGACATTTTCCCTTAAATCCTCTAAAAGCTGTTGCTCTAAAATAGATAACACCACTTCAGACCCTAAAGTCTTTGTCACTTGATCCTAGCACCTGTTTAAAACACTGAAGTAGGGGTGCCTGGGTGGTTCAGTAGGTTAAGAGTCTGACTTTGGCTCAGATCATGATCTTACAGTTTATGGGTTCGAGCCCCACGTTGGGCTCTGTGCTGACAGCTAGCTCAGGGCCTGGAGCCTGCTTTAGATTCTGTATCTCCCTCTCTCTCTGACCCTTCCCTGCTCACGCTGTCTCATGCTCTCAGAAATAAATAAAAACATTAAAAAAAAAACAACACTGAGCAAAGCAGATATCAGATTTATAAACTAATTCCTCCACTGAAGAATACATTTCTTGCGGAGAGGTAGGGTGGCTTTATTGGTACTTGTGTCATCTGGCACAAAGTAAACAAATTTTGGTAAATCTCAGAAATGTAACAGTAGTTGATTTTATTCAGTTCAACATGTACTTTTGTTAAACAATCTTAGTGCCTACCCTAATTAAAGTAAAACCAGCTGCTCAGCGTGTTCCATAGTAAATATTAATATCACCATATGAAACTATCTCCATATATGACACCCTTTACATATGGTTTTCTTTCAGTAATGAAAATGTCAAAATTGGTCTCTGAAAGGTACCTGTATTTAGAAAATCTAGTTGTATTTATTCTGGGATCTGCCATCTTACTAGCTGCATGAGCTTTACTATAAAATAGGGAAATAATCTCTTCCCTGCTCACTTTAAAAATTAAGTGAAATAGGGGCGCCTGGGTGGCTTAGTCGGTTAAGCGTCCGACTTTCGCTTGGGTCATGATCTCGCAGTTTGTGGATTCGAGCCCCGCGTCGGGCTCTGTGCTGACTGCCAGCTCAGAGCCTGGAGCCTGTTTCAATCTGTGACTCTCTCTCTCTCTGACCCTCCCCTGCTCACGCTGTCTCTCTCTCTCTCTCTCTCTCTCTCCTAGAAANTAAAAAAATCCAATAGGATCATCAAAAAAAAAAAATTAAGTGAAATAAATATTGTATGTAAAGTCACTCTAAAACATCATAACATTTTATAAATGCAAGGTATTATTATAATTAATTTCCTCCAACAGAATATGTTCTTAAGACGGATGACCTTCCAATGAGTTGTTTCCACCCTGGCTCAATTCCTTTGTGAGCCATTTCTGATGCCTTCTATAGCTGGTTGAAGTCAGGGCAAGAAGGTAACTGCTTCCTCAAACACCTGACCTACCTCCCAGTGCTACAACCACACTGACAAATGACAGAATAATCACCATTAAGAAATGTTAAAATTGAGGCTTTAACGTGTAAAACTAAAATACACTGAGGACCTTATTTGCAGAACATAAAATGGTATTAATACTTAGGTTGCTGTGAATTTAATATATGTCACCAACTTGGACCACAGAAGAAGAAACCTAAAAGTTCACAATATCCCACCCCCTCACATTTATATGATGATTTACAATTTACTAATAAGCACGTTCAAATCCATTAATCAATTTTCAAAACTAACCTGAAAACTGGGTTGTAACAATTATTATTAATCCAATTTTAGAGCTAGGGAATCAGATTAAATGATTTGCTTAAAGTTGAGCTCAGCTCAAAAGGACCTATTGATTAGGAGACCTCTGATTAAATTCAAGTCTATTTCACGCTATGCTCCTTGGCACTTACATATCAAGATAATTTAAGGTAAATAAAACCATTACCCTAAAAGTCAATGTGATAAACAGTATGCCAATAAAATGTGGCAAATAATCCTTCCATTTCTTTCAGCACTATGCTGCATTACTAGTCTTCAGATGTTTTGTTTTGTCTATCAATACCAAAATTCATCTATTAGGATTCAACTAATGCTAGTCTCAATTTCATATTGACTACAGATTTTAATCAAATGCACCTCTTATTGTTTTACTGTTTTTCACTAATATACAGACCCTTATCATCCTAAATTAAATTAGGAATTTTAATTTTTGAATGTGACAGGTATTCACTAGGATTTTAAACTTGTCTAAATTTGACTGATGAGCTAAGTTACCTGGCCAGACAGTTTGACAGTTGAGCAAAATGAAAAATTAACACCTGATCTCACTTTTACCACCAAAAGTAACTTACATCACCCAAATGCTACTGAGAAATGTGCAATGAAAGGTGCAAGTATACCAAGAAACTCATGACTTCCACACCTCTTCTGTCACTCTTAACTAAAAAAAAAGTGGTTGACAGTCTTTCACTATTAAAAATATCATCAAATAAGAAGAATGAGACAAGTAAATTTAACCTCAAACAAGTTAGAAGGTGAAACCACAGATGACTCTAGAAGGAAGATTAGTGTACTGTAGCTTGCGTCACCCCTCAATTACTAACACAGAAATTAAACTCCCATTCTAAAGTCGTAAAATGGCATACAACCAGAAACATGGAAAAAGTTCAGCTAACAGTAACTAAAGTTTAAGAAAGGTATATTAAGAAAAATGTAGCATGTCCCCTTCTTTCAAAATATTTTCTCTCACCTTATTTGTGCATTACACAAAAATTCCACTTTGGTGATTTTAAGTGGGTCAAAGAGCCTAAGGAAGGTAAGCTAAAATGCATACAAGGACCAAGTGACAGACATGTGACAAAATCATGCTGTTTAAGTATTTTTTTCTGCATCAATTTTGCCACTTAAAAAGCCTCTAATTTCCAAATTGTAAAGCAAAAACTGTAATGCTAAAAAAGGCATAAAGTAAAGCTCTAACCTTGAGAGAGCAAAGAAACTGATAGTACAAGAAAGGCGAAAAGCAGAGGGCTGCAGAAGGGAAAAAATAGTCCAAACTAGAAAAAACACAGAAAGCAATATTCAAAAAAAGGTTAGTCAAAGCTGCAAAAAAAAAAAAAAAAAAAAAAAAATGCAGTTCTAAGAAAATTAGATTATAAAGAGAAAGATTATTCAAGAGACAAAACAAATGCAATTTTTTACTATTTAGGTTAAAAATTTTGGTTAATAGATAATAGTGATAAAATCTCATTTTAAAGTGTAATACTGATATCTGACGTAAATAGACAAAGGTATCTATGGTCTTGTAAATGGACTTCAGACAAATCTATTAAAAACTCTGTAAAGCAGATGCAACCTGCAGTGTCTACCTAATGTTATAGAGACTTAATAAACATAATTTCAGAAAGTTCTGTCATTCTCTATAATTTGTATTGGTGAGAGACTTAGTGGATATAAAATGAAGGTGGTAAACAATGAAGGTAAAACACAGTCTGCATAGGTGAATAAAAGGAAGAAACAACTGAAATACAGGTATTGCAGAGAGCACACATACAAATTTGTAACCTTTATCTTTCTGGGTGGCTTCACTTGAACTTTCTCTACAATTTGGGGAACCCTTATCCTACATCACAAGAAATCTCAAAAACTTCACAAAAATGTGCCGCTCCACCCTCCGCAAACTCACAAAACAGATTACCAAATGTTTATCTTAAAATAGAACAAAACTCTTAGAATTAACTTCTGTACCTGGTGGCTATAAATTTCCATTTAGTTGACTTCAGGGGAAAAATCCAAGTTTGACTTTTACTAGGTTAAAATGGGATTTTTTAAACCTATATGGCAAAATGAATGTAAACTAAAATATTCTCCTGACATTTCAAAGACAGCTCTCCTTACACCACACATTTGACCACTCTTACTATATCTAACTCTAAGAAATAACCACAGAAGTAATTATTTTATAGGTCACAAGAGATTTAAAGACACAAAGTACATATTCTTAAAGGCAAATAGCCACTAGACAATATAAATCCTTTTAAGCTCTATTAAGGCCAAGATATTGTAAATATACTATGCTAGAAAGGATTTCTAGAGGAAGAGAGAAAAATCAAGGCACAGCATGGCTAAAACAATGTAGTTTTGAAAATTCCCACTGCTGGCCAGAAGCCTGGCTAAAACCTGCTTCTAGCTGTTCAGATATGAAATTCTGGCCATATCCTCAGGAAAAGAAGGTCATCTACGTGGCAAAAACCACACAGATTTCTTCTCAACATGATGTTCTTCTTGTTTATATATAAAGCTGACATCAAGAAATAATAATCTCCCAGATTTTGTTTTCAAATTTGTATTTTCTGTAAGAGTGAATCATCAAATGAAACACAATAATTCCTACTGATTTCACTTAAATTTTATACCTTATTCATAAAAATTAATTCACAAACCCAAAAGGAGTAAAAAAAAGACCACATTTTCCCAATTTTTAGATTCAAAAATATGGTTGCCATATGTGTAATAAATGTTAGGGTAAACGATCTGCAGCCCAAGGATGTCATACAAGGCATTTGAACATATTTTTAGACAAAAACTAAACCACAAACAGTAAAATGCTCTGCTCCTAGCCAGATACATTTTCTCCACTATTTCCTACAAATCAAGTCTGTCATCTAACACAGAACTTGTTCCTTCCTGTTAATACATTCAGGTTTTCTTTTAAGTTGTCTTACCTTCTGTAAACTGGCCCTGTCTGATGGTGGAACCATCTCAGGAGTAAGAATGTGAGGAGGATCAATGCCCTTTATTAACTTTTGGTTGATTAAGTGAAAAGCCAATGCAAACTGATCCTTTGAAAGCTTCCCACAGTCCTTTGTGTCACATAATGTCCTGTACAAATAAACAAAACAAACAGAATATAAATGCTACAGCTACCATTCTAAAAATCCAGGATAAAAGTAATAGGACTCAGTAGCTTTTTAAAAATGATCAGTTGAATTAAAAAAGAAAGTCATACTTTTTTGTGTGTATGGCTTGCCCAAAATTCACACAAATGTTAGAAGAGCGAGATCAGCTAAAATGGTTTTAAGAGAAAGAGAACATTCACCCTCGTGCTGAGCAGGGGTCTCTTATCTGAGTTTGCTTTGTGCTTTCTTTTTTTTTTTTTTTTTTTTTAATGTTTTTTTTTAAATTTATTTCTAGGAGAGAGAGAGAGAGACAGCGTGAGCAGGGGAGGGTCAGAGAGAGAGGGAGTCACAGACTGAAACAGGCTCCAGGCTCTGAGCTGGCAGTCAGCACAGAGCCCGACGCGGGGCTCGAACCCACGAACTGCGAGATCATGACCTAAGCGAAAGTCGGACGCTTAACCGACTAAGCCACCCAGGCGCCCCTGCTTTGTGCTTTCTTACCAATTTCCAGAACCACTACAGGGTAAGAGTTGTAGTGGGCCAAAGAATCCCAACGTTCTCAGTATTAAAAGATGTTAAAAATGAAACCTAAGTTTCGACAAATTTGGTTCATTAGTGGCAGGAGAATGATTCTAAAACAAGAAAAAATTTCCATGTTGGCTTGCCTCCTGCAACTCTTGGGAGTAGGCGGATATAAGGATCACCAAGTCAAAGCAGAAACAACAGCTGCAAATGGAGTTCACATGTGAAGAGAAGGCAGCAATCTGGAAAGCTTTACAAAATCACTTAAAGAGAAACAGCAAATGATTTATCCTAGTTTTCTTTTTCTTTCTTCCTTTCTTTTTTCACTTTTTGTTAAGCTCAGCTTTCTGAAGTTCTGATCCATTTCGTTCATTTAAAGGCAATGTGGCCTTGATGAACAGACTGTGGGCTAAGGTGTCAAAGAAACCCTGAATTCCAGCTTCTCTACTTATTTCTTCTTGTGACCTTGGACAATTTTTTTTAACCTCTTCAAGACTTAGATTCTTCATCTATAAGTAGAGAAAACACATATCCTGGAAGGTTACAGTGAGAAGTAAAGGCTAAGTACATAAAAAGTCTGGGCATGATGCCAACAACCAAGCCCATGACAGCTGCCATTTATTACATACACTGCCTAGCCTAGCCACTTGAAAGTGGCAGCTATTATTAGTTATACACATTTAATCTTTCCTAGTCTTGAGTTCTTGTTCCTTTTAAGGCAGATCTACTGTCCTCCTTTGTTCTTTTCTAAGTTTCTCTTTGCAGCTATGTGGTTCCACATCTGATATTTGTGCCCCTAGAAAACCTCAAGATAACCTCTGGTATAGTCAGGTGGATTGGCAGCTGATACACTATAAATGTTCATATGCATGGTCTCATTTAATGTGAAATTCACTAGCAACACTAAAGCTCATCTTTTTTAAGGACTAAGTGTGTAATTTCTATGTAACGATATAAAAGTATACATATACCCTACAGAATTATGTGAGCACACCTTGAAGATACTGTTTTTTATATTGCTTAAATTTCAGATTTTTGGATTCTCCGTTAAAAATTTAAGTTTAGGGGCACCTGGATGGCTTAGTCGGTTAAGCATCCAACTTTGGCTAAGGTCATGATCTCACAGTTTGTGGGTTCAAGCCCCACATCAGGCTCCATATGGACAGCTCACAGCTTCGGATTCTGCATCTCCCTCTCTCTTTGCCCCTCCCTCCACTCACACACACACACACTCTCTCTCTCTCTCTCAAAAATAAATAATAAACATTAAAAAAATTAACTTTAATTGATATAAATAGATGTTGCATTTAAACATTCTAGTAATCATTAACTGACAATCTTATAAAACAGGTAATCCATTCTCAAGCTTTTGTACATTATCCAAAAGAAATCTTCAGATTTAAATTTTCTCTATAAAGAATTCTGAAACAAAACTGTCCAATTTATAAATGTCTAAAAATAAGAATGGACAAAACTAGAGTTATAAAAACCTTATTTTTTAAATCAATTTAAATAAAATCTTACCAAATATGGGCTAGTAAGGTAGAAGGTAAACCTGTCTTCAGGAAGATTTCACGGACTTCCAATCCAGACACAAATCCATCCATATCTTTATCAGTTTTCAAGAAGATCTCATCATATTTAGCCTTTTCTGCAGGGGATACAACCCACTACAGGGGAAAAAAAGCAAAACCATGTATGTATATATATATATACACATATATACATATATATATATACACACACACACATATATATGTATATAATTTCTGTCAGAATGAAACAAACTTTGAAGTGTCATTCTTTCAACCCATGACAGTATCTGTAAAAACTGTGAGCAACTCTACCCCACTAACCATAACAACCATCTACCATTTTCATCACATCCTAATCGAAATGCTGTGGTGAAAAGAAAATTACAGAAGAAAAATCTAGGTCAGCTAGGGAACTACATTTACAGATGCCCCTTCTACTTTTTTCCTAAAGGTAATTTACTTAAAAAATAATTTACTTAAAAATAATGAGTAAATTCAAGCATAGTTAACTCTTGACTTATGAATGACCACATTAATATGGGTAACTAAGAAAATCTGTATAAACAAATATTCAGTTAATTCTCAATCTCCATTTTTTTATAATTTCATTCAGCATTCTTAACTGTAGCTGAACTGGCTAATTTGCATATGCTGTCATTATTTTCCTTTACTTAGCCTGATAAACAGCAGGCTGGAGGGAAAAAAAGGCCTTAGACAACCCAAAATTGGATAATTTGATCCCAAAGAATCAAGAGTTAACTGAGGATTATAAAAACAAAAACATCTATTAACTGTGCCCAGGCAAGCATGCCAGATTAGCATGGAGTATCTTCTGTCTCCAACTTTAATTCCAGGTAGATCAAGGCAAAGCCAATAAAATATCCATATGATCTAAGTAAGGCCAAATGCAGGAGAAGGATTATCTGTCTACTCCATGACATCATATTATGCAGGTTTAACCATAGGGTGCTCTAAATCTTTGATCCCTTTGATTGTTCCTTCTGTCTTCATCAAGCAATCAACTGTTAAATGCCATGCATTTTTAAAAAAAAGTCCTTTAACACTGATAGATCTATACCTGTCTTAATGGTGCTTTGGTAGGTAAAATGCCTACAGGTGGTAAGGAGTGGTAAGGTTCCTTGGCTGGTGCTGAAGAGGGGACCAACTGCACAGAGCCTGATATACTGACCGTTTTTCTCTTAGAAGGTGGCACCAAGGCAGGAGGCAAGGACATTGGCACAGGTTCTTTCTCCAATGCGCAATATACCAAAAACATTGCCTTCAAGAGAGATGAGCCAGGGTCACATATATTAAAATCATTTAACAACATACACCCACTGAATCGATTATTGTGCAACAAAAAAGCATCTTCAAGCTGTCACAAATTCTTTTTTTAAGAAGTTATGGTGGGAAAGAAAGAAGGAGGAAAAGACAGAGAGAAGAAAGGAAGAAAGGAATAAAGGAAATAAATCAAACCTAATCAAAGCTAAGCAACTGTTAGGAAGATATCCAGAGTAGCAAAAACTCAGGCACATACCCTTCAACTGAATTCTTGCAGTGTCAAAAGCAAACAATCAGAGAAAAAGGTATTTGTAAAGAAAGAGCTAATCTTCCTAAAAAGAGTCCCTAGAAATTAACAGAAACAAAAAAACAAAATCCAATAGGAAAATGAGCAAAGAATATAAATAGATATTTTAGAGAAAAGTAAATACTATGAATGGCCCATCCTTTAACATACAAAAATTGCTCCCTTTCACTCACAAGAAAACTTCCAAGTTAAAACTATATTAAAATACCATTTTCCACTTAATAGCAAAAATCCAAAGTTTCATAATATACTTTGTTAACAGACTGGGCAAATAGGCACCCTCAGACATTGCTCATGGGAGCCCAAACTGGTACCAAGCCTATGAAGGGCAAATTGGCAATAACTACCAAATCTATTTACTTCTCCTTTGGCTCAGCAATCCCCAATCTGGGAATCTACCTTCAGACTTACCTGCCTACATAAAAAACACTATATGAAAAAGATTGTAAAATATGAATTCTACAATTATATGAATAATTGTAGAATTATTCATATCAGCACCCAAGTCCTCAACACAAAAGACTGGTTTAAAAAAATTATGGTATATCTATACAATAAAATACTATGAAACAAAAAAAAAACCAAAACCAACAAACAAAAAACCATGGGAAACATTCTCTATCTTACTGGGATACCTTCACAAATACAAAAAACTATCAAAACTCATCAAATATATACTTAAATTGAATGCAATTCACTATATGTGGTCCTCAATAAAGCTCACCCAGGGGGGACAAAAAAAGAATTGTAGAGCTCTCTGTGAAAAGATATCCAAGTACAGTGTTAATGTATAAAACAGTGTGTACGGTGTGTTATCTTGTGTGGTAAGGAGGTGATAATTATTAATATGTACTTATATTTTCACTTTAAAATTCTAGCAGTATGAAAAAGAAACTAAGAAAAATGGTTGGGTATAGCGAAGGTATAAATAGAGCACTGAGGGCAAGGATGGAGCTGAGATTTTTTTCCACTGAATATCTTCTTACACCACACTGATTTCTGAACGATGAGAATGTATTACCTATTAAAATTACTTTTAATTACTAACACATAAAGATTTGCAAAGAGCATTCTACATATAGAATGCCCCAGGATACTCCCTTCATTTTAAAGAATTCAAGACACCTTTAAGACTTTCAAAAGATAAAGATTCCGTGACAATCTTCATGCATATGAAATTACTCAAAGAAACTTGAAACCACCAAAAAGATTCCAACAGCAACTAGAAGGAAATTTAACTACTTCTTAATTATTTTGTTTCTACTGAAAATGATGTTTTCCCCCAGAAGAAGTTTGCTTCCAATTCTAAGTTATATGAGGCTCTCAAATTAGTATTTATTGAATGCCTAATAATAACACTGATCCATGATTTGTGATTACCAGTATGTGATTACCATATGAAGAAACTGAAGCTCAGAGATGCTAAGCAACTCGCCTGATATTTTTTAAGAAGTGATAGTACAGGGCTCAAAGCAAGGCCTGGCTACAAAGCTCTCGTTTTCCCCAGATTTGATCAGCTGCATTATGAGCACACATCTAATTTTATAATACCATGCTTTCCTCTACAGGGGATAAAACTAAACTTTCACCCTTCTGGGACCCAATTGTACAATTTGGGATCCAAATTGTAGAATTACCTGGACAACTTTATAAATCACAGATTTCTGGGCTCCACTCCCAGAATTCTACAGTCATTAAGTCTGGGTTGGGCCCAATATTTTACATTGCTAAGAAGTTTCCAAGGATGCTGACACTCTTTGTCCCGGGACCACATTTAACTGTTTGACCCAAACGAAGAGCTCTTCCTCTCCCCATTCACTAGTCAACTAGAAGAATTCAATTTTAGTTTTAGAAACACACAAACTTTATTATCTTCAAAAGCTTGAAAATCCAGAGTGAAAACAATCTGACTAGCACATACTTTCAACCAAATTCACAAAATGTGTATGTAATATTATTAAATTGGCACTAAGCTAAAAGAAGTGACTAACATGCACATTAAAGGTCAGCATTCCTCTTGCTGCAGATGGGAGTCATTTCCTGGAAAAAGTAGACACTAGAAGCAAAAAAGCTATGTCAGCTATCTGCTGCCAATAGACAACACATTTTTTTAAAGTTAAAAAAAAATGTATCATTAATTTCATGTTGCCTTGAAAATAGTTTTCCTTATAAAACTAAAGCCAAAAATTTTTCTACCAAATAAAACAGAAAAAGTGAACAGTATAATGGTGGCTTGCAATTTTTTTTTTACATTATACTTCATCCTAATCAAAGATTGCCATTGAAACAAATACAGCAACTAAATCAAATGATACACCATACTCACAAAAAGAAAGGAACAAACAAACGAACGAATGAACGAATGAACGAAGGATGGATCTGTCCAAAACAAGCCTAAACTCTCTCAGTGATAACAGGAAAGAGGGGATTTAGTTTTACTGTTGCAGTCAATTACCAGGAGCTGTTCCTCACTTTCTTTGCCTTTTTTTTTCCTCTGTGCTTTTAGGGAATATTTGTCAAATTTTATTGGCCATCAGGATCCCTGGTAGGGCTTCTTTGGCCCTACCCCAGAGATTATGATTCAGTTGGTCTGGGGTAAGGCTAAAGAATATACATTTCTAATAAGTTATTTGGTAATGTTGATTTTGCTGACGGGAGACCATACTTCGAGAAGCAGTATTTTATAGGTATCTTAAGAGTTTTATTTGCTCATTTGTCTACTCAATCACTTAAACTGCCAGGTTTTAATTTCTTAAAATAGCATTCTGGGATGAAAATATCAGACATTTATTGTGTATTACAAATAATACAAGTTTTCTTCATCATTTTATTTATTTTTTTAAAAGTGTTCTATTTTATTTTTTTCCTTCATAGTTTATTTTTAAGTTGGTTTCCGTATGACACACAGTGCTCATCCCAACAAGTGTATCTTCATCATTTTAATTCAACAAAATATTTACTGAGAATTTCTAGCCATGAGACATTGTGCTAGGCACTAGAAATACAAAAAAAAAAAAGCTCTTTCACATTTACCACCCAATAGAAGCAGTAAACATGTAACAAGTTAATTTCAGTACAATGTGAACGTGTTAATACAAATACAATTAATAAACCCTCAAAGTGCAAAAAACTCTTCAAGTAATGAGGACCCAACAAATGCTACTGACAAAAACAAAGACCACTTACTTTGACAGAAAAACGTAGAGCCTTATAAGAATGTAAAAACCAATATGAAGACACAAAGTTAAAAGTATGAGTCTGCCTCTCCAAAGAATAAAGTAAGGAAAGGGGAAAATAGTAATTTTATAGTGAAGAAACCTGGCAAACACCAACTTTACCAAGTAATGAAGGTTAACATCACCTGTAATGGCATTTGTATATCAAGTACCCCCTGATAAATGTGATGAGAAAGGCATTTCACATCTGTGGTATTCTTTCCAAAAACCCATACCCTAGATAGAATGGTAGACATTCTAGGGGATACTTATCTAGAGCTCTTGCAAGAGGCTGAGAGAGAGCATGAGCAGAGGAGGGGCAAAATGAGTGGGGGGGAGGGAGGGTAGAATCCCAAGCAGGCTCCACACTGCCAGCATAGAGCCCAATGTGGAGTTCAATCCCATGAACCATGAGATCGTGACCTGAGCTGAAATCAAGAGAAGTACACTTAACAAGTGAGCCACTCAGACACGCCTATAGCCAAAGTCATAGAAAAACAAGGCAAGACAGAGAAACTATCACATAGTAAAGGAAGACATCAGGTAAATGCAAATCAAAACCACAATGACATATCACCTTATACCTGTCAAACTAGCCAGAACCAGGAAGACAAGAAATAACAAGTGCTGGTGAAGATGTGGAGGAAAAGGAATCCTTACGCACTACTGGTGGGAATGCAAATCAGTGCAACCTCTGTGGAAAATAGGACGGAGGTTCCTCAAAAAATTAAAAATAGAAATACCATATGATCCAGTAATTTCACTACTGGGTATTTCCCAAAGGAAACAAAAACTCTATTTCAAAAAGACATATGCAACCCCCCCCCATGTTTATTGTAGCAGTATCTACAATGGCAAAGATATGGAAACAACCCAAGTGTCCATCAATAGATGAATAAAGAGATATGGTACACACACACATGCACTGGAATATTGATTACTCAACCACAAAAAACAGATATTGCTATCTGCAACAATATGAATGGGCCTAGAGAATATAATGCTAAGTGAAATAAGTCAGACGGAGAAAGACAAATACCATATGATCTCACTCATTGGTGGAAGAAAAAAATTTTTCTTTTTTTAAGAAAAAAACAGAGACAGCCAAATAAACAAGAAAACAGATTCTTTTTTTAAAAAATTTTTTAATGTTTTATTTACTTCTGAGAGAGAGAGAAAGGCAGCATGAGCAGGGGACAATCAGAGAGAGAGGGAGACAAAGAATCCGAAGCAGGCTCCAGGCTCTGAGCTAGCTATCAGCACAGAGCCTGATGCGGGGCTCAGACCCACGAACCGTGAGATCATGACCTGAGCTGAAGTCGGATGCTTAACCGACTGGGCCACCCAGGCGCCCCGAAAACAGATTCTTAAATACAAAGAACAAACTGGTGGTTACCAGAAAGGAGGTGGGAGGTGGGGATTGAGATAGAATCCCATTATGAAATAGATAAAGAAGATTAAGAAGTACAAACTTCCAGTTGTAAAATAAATTAAGTCATGGAGATGAAAAGCACAGCATAGGGAATATAGTCAAAAGATTGTAATAATGTTGTTTGGTAACAGATGGTAACTATACTTATTGTGGTGAGCACTGAGTAATATACAGAATTGTTGAATCATTATATTGTACACCTGAAACTCATACAACACTGTATGTTACTTGTATTATTTCAATTTTTTAAAAAAGTTACAGATTCTGAGAAGTATAAAAAAAAAGTATGGACTATGTTGCCCCATTCATAAAGTAAAAAGATGGAGAAAGATTTATCAAGCAAAGTCTACCAAAAGAATGCTAGTGAGACTATTGCCAAAATTACAAGGAAAATCCAAGAACCAAAAGAATGAAATAACTGAGTAAAATCTAGAATTTTAAAAAATGTTCTCAAATCTTCTGGGATTAAGAGGTGAAGAAGAAAGAAATGAAAATAATCTAAAGGACTTGTTTTACTGGAGTGAAGATGACCTTATTTTCAACAACTAGAGAAATAAGTATTGTAAGTACAGGGATAGGTGTTATTAATCATTAATGGAATAGACATTGTAACAGAATTTCTAATTTAATAAGAAGGGAAACTGAATGAATCACTACTTGATAACCAGTAATAAGGAACAGAAAAAAAGAGAAAATAATTAGGTAAAATAAATAAGGCAGGGGGAATAAAATCAATCTGCATCATTATCTTAAAAGACAAAAAACTGTCAAATTAGGTAAAAAACTAAAACACAGCAATGTGCTGTTTTCAAGAGATATACTTTAAATATAAGAAATATCTGGTAATCCAGATATACCAAAAGAGAACAGAGGCTGTATAAATATCACATGAGCTGGAATTCAAAGTTAAAGGCACCAACCATGATAAATTTGAAAGAATTTCTGAGGAATGCACACAGAAAGAAATCAAAGGTACAAACTGGTTAAAATTAGTAAATCTAAGAGAAGGCATATGGGCATTTATTATTTTTTTAAGTAGTAACTTCCTACAAATGCATCATTCATTCTTAAATTATTTTTCCTTTCCTTTCTTTTTTTAAGTTTATTTATTTTAAGAGTGCATGCATGAGGTGAGGAGGGGCAGAGAGAGGACGAGAGAGAATCCCAAGCAGGCTCCACATTCACTATCAGTACAGAGCCTGACGTGGGGCTCAAACTCACACACATGAGATCATGATCTGAACCAAAGTCGGATGCTTAAGCAATTGAGCTCCCCAGATACCCCTTAAATTATTCTTTCAATAAAAGTTTAATTTAAGAAAAGAGTAAGTTGCCTAGTAAAAGGTTTCAAGTAACTAAGATAAACTGTGTTTAACCACTTACCTTAGTACATACTACCATTAATCAAATGAGGATAATATATTCTCCATCTATCTTAACTATGCTTATATAAATCCTTCTTGAAAATTTTTAATTTTTGTCTTTGTAAGAAAAAAAAGTCCCTCTACATATTACCAGTGCAAAGATTTTGTGTTGACATTCTTAGCACAAAAACTATGAAAAGTTATGTATAGTTTGATAGTCTTTCAAAATACATTGCATCAGCCAAATCTCTTCAATATACTACCTTGTTTCCCCAAAACATAACAAAAACATTGATTCAACCCTTAACATATAGCTGGGATAACTTCTGTCACCGTTGCAAGAGGGTATTCCCTGCCACTTCTCAACTATCACCCAAATTAACATAAAAAAGACTAGGGACCTATTACCATCAACTCAAGTCACTTTAAGTTTCCATTTCTGTATTTTTTCAAATGTAAAAATAATTATTCTGCCTATTTTAATAGGTTCTTGGGATATAAATAGAACAAAATTTATAAAAGGGCAAAAAAAGTAAGGCTGAAGACACAGTGAAACATAATAAATAAAACTGATATAACGAATTTATGGAGGTCTAACATCTTCTGAGCAGAAATGTTGACATTCCAGGGAACAAACGTAAAAATGGGTCATGAACTTGGCAACAAAGAAAACCTTAAGAAATTTTTTCAAGTAGAGTTTTATTTATTTTATTTTTTTTTTTAATTTTTTTAATGTTTTATTTATTTCTAGGAGAGAGAGAGAGAGCGTGAGCAGGGGAGGGTCAGAGACAGAGGGAGTCATAGACTGAAACAGGCTCCAGGCTCCGAGCTGGCAGTCAGCACAGAGCCCGACGCAGGGCTCGAACCCACGAACCGCGAGATCATGACCTAAGCGAAAGTCGGACACTTAACGGACTAAGCCACCCAGGCACCCCTCAAGTAGAGTTTTAAAGAACATATTCTCTAGGCATAATCAAATCAAGCTAAATGTATATACAAAGGGAACTAAAAGCCAAACAAACTTAACTACTTTGAAATTGGGAAACATATTCCTAAACATAATCATCCAAAAAAAGCCTAAAAGTTATCTAAAAAGCAGTAAAAAGGAGAATACCTTGTATCAATATCTATGGAAGCCAGTTAAATCTGTACTCAAAAGAAAATACAAGATTTAACTTTTTTACTCTTAAAGATAAAAGAAACTACTAGGAAGAAGAAATTAAGATAAAAGGTAAAAAGAATGAAAAAGCCAAAACATAATAGAAAGGATAAATAAATCTAAAAGATGGAACTTAATAGAGGACTGTGGGGGAGAAGAAGGGAAAAATAGTGGGGGAGAGGGAGGGAGGCAAACCATGAGGGACTCTTGAATGCCGAGAACAAACTGAGGGCTGATGGGGGTGGGGGGGAGGGAGGAGATGGGCATGGAAGAGGGCACTTGTGGGGATGAGCACTGGGTGTTATATGGAAACCAACTTGACAATAAACTATTTTTAAAAAATAAAAATAAAAAAATAAAAGACTGATAAACCAGATAAAATTCAATTAAACAAAAGATGGGAGGGAGCAAAAATATATAAGATTTGGAATGACAAAGTAGCACAAACCCCATAAGAAGTTAAAAGAATAACTTCACAATGAATTTGAAGAGTCAAAGAAATAGACAATTTCTTAGTAAAATAAAGAGAGAAAATCTAAACAGACCAATTTCCAAATAATAGATTAAAGGAAGGATTAGAGATTTACTATTCATTAGCTCACAGCAGAGTTCTATCTAACCTTTAAGGAAGAAGTGAATACAACTCTATTTGGAATCAGCTTCCAATTTCCAAGGATAACATGTCTTCAGATAAGATATCACAATTTTCTCTGCCTTTATAAATGCAGTGAAACTATGTTATCCATGTTTTCCTTTAATAAATGTGAAAATCTGGGGTTATGTTTGAAGTAAAATAATTCCATAGCAGAGAGGTAGAGAGATGCCTGGTTAAGATGGAATACAAAAGATCAATACCACTCAGCATCATTATAGTACATTATCCAAGACATATAATCCTATGTAACTTAAAGTCAAATAAAATGAAGATGGTAAGAACATACATTTTCTATTATCTATCTGTTTCAAAATATTTATGGACTACCTATAAACTCTAAGAAAAAATACTCATACCAACAATTTTAGGGAAATAACAGGGAAATTTTCACTTGAGAAAACCATTAAGATTTTAAGAACATTAGATTTACTTACAACTGCAAACTCATCTCTGTCAAGCATTCCATCATGGTCAATGTCACTCAACTCCCAAACCTTAAAAAGAATTGACAAAGATTAACGCTCTTTCATGTGCTACCTGTAAAAACCAAACATATAATTGCAGGGAAAAGTTTCATCCTAACATTAAATACCTTATTTCTTGGAGAAATTTCACTTATGTTAATCATTTTATTATATCACTATTACATGCTATGTTAACAAATTTATTGTAAAAAGAATAATTTTTTAAATATTTATTTTGAGAGAGAAAGAGCACATGTACACAGGGAAGGAGCAGAGAGAGTGAGAGAGAGAGAATCCCAAGCAGGCTCCACACTGTCAGTAAAGAGCCCAATGCAGGACTCCATCCCAGGAACCATGAGGACATGACCTAAGCTGACATCAAGAGTCAGATGCTTAACCGACTGAGCCACCCAGATGCCCCAAAGTAATAATTCTTATTACAGGTCTTTTTTAAAATAAAAATTCCTTACAAAATTTTAAAGAAAATATTTTGGAGGCACTTGGGTAGCTTAGCTGGTTAGGTGTCTGACTCGGTTTTGGCTCAGGTCATGATCTCACAGTTTCATGAGTTTGAGCCCTGTGTAGGGCTCTGCGCTGGTAGCATGGAGGCTGCTTAGGATCTTCTCTCTCTCCCTCTCTCTGCCCCTTCCCCACTCACGCTGTGTCTGTCTCTCTCAAAATAAGTAAATAAACTTTAACAACAACAAAAATAGTTTGTTCATCTCAAGAAAACAATTATGGACATGGCACTTTAAACAGCTACAATGCTTTTTCACAAAATTATCTTGGTTAATTCATGCAACTGCATGTGGTCTATCAACCTCTTATTAGACATGATGTGATATGACTTTGCTAGGATTATGCAACTATTATTAAGTTACAGAATCAGTTTTCAACATGAAGATTCCCTACTAAGACCATTATTGTTTTCCATACACTACAGAACCTCTGATGAGCTAAAATAAAGATCCAATGAATATTGTTAATTATTAACCAGCTAATGTCCAGGGCTTACAAAGGACAAATAAAATCTAAAAGGCCCTAGTGGATTTGGTTAAATCTAGAGTAGATTCCATAGTTTTAGACTAGGTATAAAACTTTTTGTTAAATCCTTGAAAAGAAGATATTTAAGTCATTTAACAAAACTTTACTCAGGGCAAGAAGAGAGAGTATATTGGTAAGAGACAGGAATGGAGATAAGCAAGTGTTTGGTCATTAAGTGCCTTGAAAGGAATCAGGACTGTATCCTAAATGCAATGGGAAGCTACTGAGAGGGTTAGTTTTAAGGCAAAAAATAATAGGATTATATTTATAGTTTAGAAATCTCACACTGACCACGACCACACAGTGGAGAAATGACTAGTGAGAAATAATATTGGAAAATGGCTTTTAAATTATTATTTATTGAGCACCTAACCTATACAATACACAACACTGATCCACTAGTACTCCTACTGGTGGTGTGGTGGTAAGTCATTATCACCATCAGCATCATGGCAGCTAGCATCAAAGAATATGTACCAAGCACTGGGCTTAATAGATACATTCTCACGTTTAATCCTTACAGCCCTATAAACTGGGAATCATGCTCATTTTAAAGATTAAAAAACTGAGACAGGGTTTTCTTATAATTTACCCAAGGTCACACACCTAAGAAATGATACAGCCAGCATCTGACCCTTTGCATTCTGACTAACCAAGGGATTAAAGAAATGGCTAGAGGTTTAATGAGAGTAGATGAAGTCTGAAATACAAAGAGGCATAGACAGAAATTACTCTGGAAACAGTATAAGAGCTGGGAAGGCCCACCTGAAGTTGGTGATCAAGAAATTATGATGACACCAATCTTATTAGAGTCTCAGTAGTCTACTTGCAACCACAGAGAAGGCACATAATTAGCTTCACACAAAGTTGGATTTTTACCAGGTCAGGTGAAAGGTTAGGAAACATGGCAAAGGGAGCTAAAGATACCAACATGACACTGGATCAAGATGGATGAAGAAAGAAGTAAACTTGAAAAATGGGGAAAGTAAAGGACTCTGAGATTTAAAGATCTTGTGAAGTCAAAGAATTAGTCTTGCAAGTATTTATGAAAAAGATCTAGAAGGGTGAGAAGTTCTATTTAGAGAGTAGAATTAATGATTTCAGAGATGAAACTATTCCTTATGACAAGGTCCCACGATACAGCCATGAAGTAGGTGACAGACAGAAAATACTGATTGTCTCCAGAAATTAAATCAAGGACTAGGAAGTCAGAGCATACAGCACAACGGAAAAAGGACCTATGCAAAGGATTTACATATATAACTAATTTCAAGCACTCATATTTTAGAGAGATAACCAAATTATTGTACAAAATTAACTGGCAATAGTTTTATATATGAAGTCAGGACACAAAAAATTCTGTAGTAACACATAACTTCAAAATAAGATCTATATATTTTTAGCAACAAGTTCCTGGTAGATACAAAAGTAGGATACATAAAAATTACATTTAGAATTAATAATATCTTACTCTTCCAAGGATATCCACAGGTAACTTAGAGTTGAGCAACACTGGTTTCACTTTATCACCAGAAAGAAATCCATTTACTGGGCTTAAACTATCAAAAATTGCATCATATTTGGCCTTATCTTCAGACTATAAGAAAAATCACAAGTTAAATAGTGGTGAAAAGGATTGAACTGCAATTAAAAAAATCAAATTCTCAAAGAATAGACAACATATTCCTAAAAATTGTTTTAAAAACATTTTTTACTTTCATCAAAATATATTATTATAAATAACAATTTAAAAGTTACTCAAAAGTCCATTACCGCTTCCATTCCTTTTGCAGCTGAAATGCTGTTTGCTTTTCTACTATTAGCTTAATCAAAAGATTTTAATGACAAGAAGGGCTTTGAGAAGAGTTTCTAGTCCAACCATCTCACTTAAACCCACAGCAAGGAAGTAACTTTTATGAGAACACACAATCTAGTTAGTGACATTCTAGGACTTTTTCAAAATGGCATTACATTTCAAACTCAGATTTTAAAAACAAAATAACTGCCATAGGAGTAAACATCAGTTTCCCCCTTTTTTTTTCACAAAGCTAGATTTGCTTTTATCAATAACAAGACATTCCCTAAAATCCTGGGAAGTTATTTGTATACATAAAAAACTGTTTGTGATTTGTCCCATCAAAGCCAGATCTCTACACTTTTCAAAACTAGTTAATAACACACAAACATACATAGACATACAAATCAAATGGCTGACAAAACTGTACATATTTATTAAAGGCCATGTGATGTGCTATATTCTAATATTATTTTAAAATTATAATTTTAAAAATCTGATAAGATAGCTATAACTAGTGTGATGTCTCCAAAGAGCTATAATGCAAAATACCCATTTCAGAAAAAGATTACATAAAGAATTGTTTGTTTTAGAGCCATAAAGAAAATACCTACTTAACCATAATTTTCAAACAGGAAATACTATCAGTGGGGTAAACAACCTATTCGTAAAATATTTTAATTAATGCAGGATTATGACATCACCATTCTTAGTTTACATTATAACAGAAATGAGATTAAGCCATCCTAATTGTCACAAAATAATTGACAAAGTAGTAAGATCCCTCAAAAGATTTCTAGTACCAGTATCTCCCCTACAGTAGTGAGAGCCTAATGCAGACTACAGTGTATTTTGGAAGCAAAGATTATGTGGGTAGGAAGCAAAGCTGTGAAAAGGGAAGGGCAGTTACAAAGTTTACTTACTTTTACAGCCCATGGGATCTCAGCTACAGAGGTTCCACTGACTAGCAAGGGACTACTGGTATCATGCTAAAAAGAAAAATACAGCACAATGAAGGATTAAAAACCTCACATCAGTAAACAAAAAGAGGGGCACCTGGGTGGCCTGGTCGATTGAGCACCCAACTTCAGCTCAGGGCATGATCTCACAGTTCATGGGTTCAAGCCCCACATCAGGCTCTGTGCTGACAACTCAGAGCCTGGAGTCTGCTTCAGATTCTGTGTCTCCCTCTCTCTTTACCCCTTTCCCACTCATGCTCTCTCTTCCTCTCAAAAATAAACATTAAGAAATTTTTTAAAAATTAAAAAACAGGGGCGCCTGGGTGGCTTAGTCGGTTAAGCGTCCGACTTTCGCTTAGGTCATGATCTCGCAGTTCGTGGGTTCGAGCCCCGCGTCGGGCTCTGTGCTGACTGCCAGCTCAGAGCCTGGAGCCTGTTTCAGTCTGTGACTCCCTCTCTCTCTGATCCTCCCCTGCTCACGCTGTCTCTCTCTCTCTCCTAGAAATAAATAAAAAAACATTAAAAAAATAAATAAAAAAAAACTATTCTTTAAAAAAAAAAAAAAATTAAAAAACAAACTATGAAGAAAAAGTGGTCTTTGGATTTAAAGACATTCAGACAAAATTTGGAATTCAATGGACACAGAACACTATTTTCACTATTTTACATTGACTCCATTAGACCTTCACCTAAGCACAAATGAAACAAAAATGGAGTTATCTGAATTAGCTACATAAATATTACAGCATTAACTAAAACATTTAAGTGTTACAGAAGAAATCTTATTACAACTGACATCAAGATAAAGATATCTGAATGTAACAAAAATATTTGTGGCTCTGTTAACTCATGACTTTTTCCCAACACTATTTAAGGAAAGCAGACTGGGACAAGAACCCAACTTAAGATTTCTTAAGTTACAAGTACATGAACCTATGAACAGCACACCCAAGTTGTTATATTTATCTGATTCTAGAGACAGATGGATATATATGAGACATTTTTATAATGATATAGATAGACAACAAATCCTTAAATTAACCCTCTGATTCCATGCCTAAACTTGTAAGTGCAGAAATTCTCAAAACTGAAGTTAGATTCATAATACTCAGACAAGTAGGGGTGCCTGGGTGGCTCAGTCGGTTAAGCATAATACTCAGACAAAATACTTTTAAAATATTAAAGTTAAAAACATGGGGCGCCTGGGTGGCTTAGTCGGTTAAGCGTCCGACTTTCGCTTAGGTCATGATCTCGTGATTCGTGGGTTCAAGACCCGCGTCGGGCTCTGTGCTGACTGCCAGCTCAGAGCCTGGAGCCTGTTTCGGAGTCTGTACCTCCCTCTCTCTCTGACCCTCCCCTGCTCACGCTGTCTCTCTCTCTCTAGAAATAAATAAAAATATTTAAAAAAAAACAAAAACAAATAAAAGCCATGAAACTTCTGAAAAGGGGGGTCAGGGGAAAACTAGCCCTATGAGACATAAAACAAATCACCAAACATGATAATTAAAATAATGTGAGATAAGCACATGGATAAATAGATAAATGGTTAACAGCAAACAATTCCAGAAAGAAACCAAAATACATATGAGAATTCAGCACATGACTGAGGTTGCATTTCATTTTTTTAAAGTTTATTTATTTATTTATTTTGGGAGAGAGAAAGCACGAGCAGAGGAAGGGCAGAGAGAGAGGGAGAGAGAAAGAATCCCAAGCAGGCTCCACACTCTGCCAGTACAGAGCCCAATTTGGGGCTTGAACCCATGAACCGTGAGATCATGACCTGAGCCAAAATCAAAAGTCGGACGCTTAACCGACTAAGCCACCCAAGTGTCCCGTGAGATGGCATTTCAAATCAGTAAGGAAAAGACTGGTTATTCAATAAACTGTATTAGGTCTACAAGGTAGCCATCTTAAAAAAGACATAAATTTGAATCCATACTCACACTTTTTATCAACACTAACATAAATGTGAAAAAGAAACCATAAAAAATTAAAGCCTAATAACTCATTTACATAAAAAAACAATGGTTTCTTTATGGAAAAAAATACCACAATGTCAAAAAGACAAATGACAAACTAGGAAAGAAAAAATATATATATATTTTAATATATTTATATATAAATAATAAATGTATGCATGTATATATACATACATACACACACACATATATATATATATCTTGCAGAATTCAATTAATAAAAAGTCCAACAACCCAAGAAAAATGAGCAAAAGATGGGTAAGAGATTTAAACAGACATTTCACATAAAAGTAATGTAAATGGCTCATAAGCACGAGGAAAACTATTCAAACTCACTCCATAAAACCAAATGGACAAATTAAAACAACACTTAACATTCCATTTGTCACCTCTCAACCAACTGATGGTACAAGTGTGAACAAGTACAACCACTATGGAAGACAAGTTGATATTATTATCTGTGAAAATTGCAAAAATGCAAAAACTTCTGAAATAGCCATTCCACTTCCGAGAATATGTACATATATATTTCTGCACATGTAAAATGACATATATCCAAGGTTACTATTCATTGCAGCATTTTTTAATAATAAAAGATTAGAAACAAGTTAAAGCCCATCAATAGAAAGTTAAATCATGGTAGAGGGGAAGTGTGTGGGGAATGGGTTAAATAGATGGTGGGGACTATTATAATAAGGAGTGCACTAGCTGTGATGAGCACCAGGTGTTATATGGACTGCTGAATCACTATATTGTACACCTGAAACTAATGTTACACTGTATGTTAATTATGGTAAACAGAAGCAAGGAAGCTCTAAAAAACAATGAAAATGCTTTTATGTAAAGATCCCTAAAATATATTATCTAAAAAGGTATAGAATCATGTTTATTAATTGTAAGCTACAGTGTAAAATGAGAAAATGGGTATTTATATTTCCTTATATACACACATAATAACTCTGGAAGGAAACATAAGAACCTAGTAACAGCCGGAGCCATTAAAAGAAAATCTGGGGTGCCTGAGTGGCTCAGTCAGTTAAGTGTCTGACTTTGGCTCAGGTCATGATCTCATGGTTCATGGGTTCGAGCCCCGCGTTGGGCTCTGTGCTGACAGCTAGCTCAGAGCCTGGAGCCTGTTTCAGATTCTGTGTCTCCCTCTCTCTCTAACCCTCCCTTGCTCATGCTGTCTCTCTCTCAGAAATAAAGAAAATATAAAGAAAAAAAAGAAAAAGAAAATCAAGTAGCTGAGTGACAGGGTCTAGGGGAATTTTTTTTGATAAAGCAATTTTAATTTTTAAGTCATGTGATATCATTTGTTAAATTAAATACAATTTAAATTTAAAATTATTTCTTACAAATCTCGGTGGAGGAACAGCCAGATTCAAGCTGCTCAGTGAAACCTCCAATCCATTCTGGGCACATGCCACAAGACGCAAAGCAACAAAGAATTCCTGAGAACGAAAAGTATGAAGTTAAATGCATTATCTATCCATCCATCCATCTATATACTTACAACCTGAAAATATAAAACACTTCACAATTACTCCCAAGATTTTTATGTAACAATAAATATAATAGCACATTTGCCTGAAAACATTTGCTTTAAAATTAAGAAGAGATCTTTGTACAAAGATGTTCCTGACATAATAAATAGCAATAAGTGTTAATATAAATGGGAAAATGCTTAAGTAAACTGTGATATACAGAGTGGAAATTATACAAAATTAACAAACATGCTTCAAAGAATATTTAATGATGCTAAAAATAATTTTTATCATTTAAGTGAGAAAAAAAAAGTGAAAAAGAACCTAGAAGAAAATAACAGTTGTATGCTATCAAAAATCACCTCTAGATTTAAGATGATAAACTGTGAAGCTAGACCAATCATTCAAGTGACTCAACCACTACTATTCCAGGAAAGCTATGAGAATACAGCGCTACTATGCAGCATCTAAAACAACTACATTAACTGCTTGACTTCAAAATACTTGTAAATCTCTCCCGACAGTCCTTGGATTTTTGGCATTTTGAAGACTCAGTCCAAAATTTAATAAGTAAATGCAGATATGCTGAAGCAATTGGTTTGCAGCTGTTCTGAGTTAAAGTCCGATCTGGAACTAGACATAACAAAAGCCTTTACTCCAGTTATAATTACTTGCAACTTTGTACAAATGCTGATAATCAACCCTTCACTACTTTCTCAAACCTCCTAGTCTCACCTATACATTTCTTACCCAATTCCTAACTTATTTTTAGAAACTTGCAGGTTGTCTATTTAATATAATACCTTGCCTTTACTCACAAATTTTTTTTTACAAATTTCTTTAAAAGATGGTATTTCAAGATCTCCCTTCCTTTTTCATTCACTCCATAAGCTTTTATGCAATCTGACTTCAATTCTCACCATTAGCTAGAGAAACTACCACCTATGTCACAAATAACCTAGGTATCAAATACAATAGCCTCAAAACAAAACAAAACAAAACAAAACAAAGCACAAAACCTCCCACCTCATCCTGCTTGTCCTTTTGGCAGTCCGGACAGCAAGAATAACTCCCAGAAACTCTTCTCCATCAACAAAGCTTCATAAAGCTCTCCCAGCTTTCCTCTGACCTTTCCAGTGTCTTCTCTTAGAGTCAACGTCTCCTCCAACTTTTAAATGCTGGTATTCTAAGTACTCTAGTATCAACTCTCTTTCCCTTCTCATTCTATGAGAGATTCAATTACTCTTTCAGCTCTCCATAGTATCAATGGGCTCTGAAGTGAAATAATACTGCATTAAATTCTAGTTCTGCTACTTCAAGTTGTGAGGCCAAAGGCAAGTTAAATAAAATTTTTCTATAAAAGGAGGGACTAATACCTATCTTGGAATGCCTTATGAGGAAAAAAAATAAAAGCCATATTATAGGAAGCACCTACTGTCATTTTGAGCACATCGAAACTCAATAAATATTGGTTTCTTTCCTTTCTTTCATACTAACTCAGAAATCTATTTTGGGGCACCTGGCGGGCTCAGTCAGTTAAGCAACCAACTTTGGCTCAAGTCATGATCTCGCAGTTCATGAGTTCGAGCCCCGCCATCAGGCTCTCTGCTGACAGCTGGGAGCCTGCTTCAGATTCTGTGTCTCCCTCTCTCTCTGCCCCTACTCACACTCACATTCTGTCTCTGTCTCTCAAAAAAAAAAAAGGGTTAAAAAATTTTTTAAAAAATCTATTCTCCAATGCAAATATCAAAGTTTAAATGCAGACCCACAAATCCAGCCAACTAGATATAACAAATTCAACTCAAACTCAACTTCCAAAGTCCAAAGCCTGGCTCAAAACAGGTACTCAACAAATACTTGCCTACTCAGTGTACATCACCCCAGATGCCTATATGAAGTTAGTTTTCCTATGTCTTCAATGTACAAACTGGCCCTTCTGCCCAGGGGCCCCAAAGGGGGCTACAATCCAGTCCTGGAATCTTAATGAAGAGAGTGGATATTCTGACCCTCTCATCTAAATTTCTCATCCCTTTTCTGAGTTTGATGCTGCTTCAACTATCCCATATGAGGGAATTAACCTTGAGTATCAGTGCTCAACCAATGTTTCAGCATGCAGCAAGCTTTGAATTCAGTCCCGTAGAACTCTGAAATCCATTCACAACAAGCTGAATTTCAAACTACACTGATGGTGTCCAATACCCATAATCAGTTTCATGTATTTCTTGTCTAGGGTTTACTTAAGGCCTGTAAAACATTTTTGGTTTATATGCCAGAAGTAAGACCTAGACCAGAATACGCACAAGGAAGTCTACTTTACAAGCAGGAAATTGAATATGTTGAAATCCTAACCTCCAAAGATATGGTATTAGGACGTAGGGCCTTTAAGAGACTGCTTAAGGCATCAGGGTGGTGTCCTCATGAATGGGATTAGTGCTATATAAAAGAGGGTCCAGAGAGATCCCTACCCCTTCTGTCACATAAGGATGGATACAACAAGATGTCTACAACCAGGAAGGCAGTCCTCACCCAACCATGGTGCAGCTTGATCTTGTACCTCCAGCCTCCAGATCTCTGTGCAGTAAATTTCTGCTGTTTATAAGCCATCCAGTCTGCGGTATCACATTAAAGAAGCCCAAACAGACTAAGACATTCCAGAAGAAGAATATCACCAAATTAACACTAACCTTTGGGAATTATTTACTTTAATGTTTGCTGAATTGGAAATGTTTTCATTGTTATAACATCTGCCCTTGTAAAACCATAATGTTGGTAAACAAAACAAAACAATTCCTAGTTTAAAATTAGAAAAAAACCTGGTTAGTTTTTATTCTGAAGCACTCAAAAATTTTTTCATATGAATTTCTGATTCTTACTTGTTTGTTCAGAATTCCTTTGCCATTTGTGTCAGCTAAATCCCAAATCTGAAATTCAGAAAAAAAAAAATCAATCTATATTTTAAACAAAAATCATCTTAAAGATAAATTTACAACTTCATGTTCTTTGGTTGTCAGATTTAAGAATCACAGAAATAAAAGTGGAAAGAAACCTTAAAGGTCATTTAGTTCAACCTTACACAAATATACTAAGGTCCAGTGAGATACTTACTGAAGAATATTTAAAGCATCAGGGAAAGAACTGAAAGCCAGGTTCTAATTTCCAAATCCAATGACTTTTTCATTAACCCAGCTTCTAACTCCAAATCTGATGTTCCTTCTACTAGAATGTACTTTAGATCCATACTAAGATGATATTCTTCCTTAGAGGCAAGTTGAAATAGTTCATGTTTATTTGCGAATAGTTAAATTATTAAAAAGTTATTTTTCAGGGTTTTGAATACTTATCATGTATAAGAATTCACCAGGAGATCTAGCCAGGAGAGGGACTTTCCATATCTTTGTGCTCTTTTCTAGGCCTCTGATTCCCAACTCTATTTACCACATATTAAACACAGTTAGAGTCAGTTATAATAGAGGAAGTAAGGATAGAGCCAACTCTCTGAGTGGGTGGCAAGGTTCCCAGTCTGCACGGTTTCTCCCCACAATACCCAAATGTACTATTACTTCCCCATTTCATCCTACTAAAAAGCAATTGGTTTTCTAAATATCTGAAAAACACCTTACTTTTCAAAAGGGTAAATCACTGCACCACAAATTCCCTGCATTGCATTACTGTAACTGCTTCAATGATTCAATTCTAACTTCTAAGTTTCTCAATGGTATCTAAATTTGCATCCAATTTATAATATACTACTAAATAAATACTCATTATAATATAGTTAAAATGAACAAATACTACCTTTCCAAGTATCAAGTCTGGAAGCCCTGATCTTTTCAGGAAAACAGCAGCATCAGAAGCCAATACCCTTCCAGTATTGCCTGTATCAACCTGAAAAGATACAAACCATAAGCTAAGGACAACCACAAAGACAAAATTATCATTATTTACCTGCCTTTGTCCCTGGGACTTGGGAACTGGTTTTTTCCAAAAGGGAACAGGAATCCTTTGACTAACAAAAGCCAAAAAATACATGGAGAGCCACATGAGTAGAGTTGACACATCTCAACAGCACTGGCAATTTACAAAAAGTTTTTTATCACGCCTGTTATACAAATGAGAAAACTGAAGCTCAGAGGAAACACAGCAAAATTAATGAAGGCATAACATTAACATATAACTTCTGACTCCAAGTCTTCTGTAGTTACCATTTAAATTCTAATAAACTTAAATAGTAATAAGAGGGAAAGGGCACCATTTCCTGGAGAGATCTTTTGGCAAAAGGGAATAGCTGTATATGTTATCTGTTCTTTCAAACATCTTTAAATCATCAACTTCTGCTTTCATACTTACTCTTAGAAACTGCAACACTTAAAAAAATCAAAGCAGTATCAGCTCTAAAACCAGCAGTAATTCCATAACAAACTTAAAGAAATATTTTTAAAATTATTAACCCCCAAAGCACATTGAGGGAAACACATCATTTTAATTGACGGGGACTTTCTTGTAAAACAGAGTAACGTCACCAAGAACAGAAAGAAAGTTCAAAAAAATGACTCTCACTTCTGTTAGGATTTCCTAAAGTAAAATTCTGTTTGTAAAAACGAAAAGTAAATTTTTTAAAAAGTCCTGGGGAAAGGTAACATGATACAAGGATATTTGTGAGCTATTTTTCCAGTTTAGTTAAAAGATTAAGTTTGTTGTAAACACATACAAAGCATTCCAGACAGGTCAATCCTAGCAAAAAGGCAAAAAAGAAATCCTTTCTTTCAAGTGCTGGAATATGGGATAAATCAGGCACTCCGCAAAAAAAAAAAAAAAGAACTGCCCAATCCAAATTTAGGGTAACAAGGAAGTACAAAAAGGGTTGAGAAACCTGCCTCTAAATTCTCCAGAACTCCCTTCTTTGCCTACTCCCTAACCAGTGTTGGGGGGGAATGGAAACATCTATCCCTAGCATGACCTAAGTAGAGAGGCTGTCAGAGGAAACACTGATCAATCTCTTATGAGATATTTATGTATCATATTCCAATTTTACTGTCTTCCATTCATTTGGTTACTATAATAAATTAAACACAGCCATTTAGTCTCTGTCATCTCAGGAGTTTCTGTTGTACTCTGATGCTTACCCAAAGTCTCTGCCATAAGCTATAGGCTAGAATCTGTGTTTTCACCAAAAAGAGTCTCAGAGTCTCATAGAAGGAACTATCACACATACTCTGAATTATTAACACTTCAAATTATAGACTTTGGGATAAAGATTTCTGAGCTGACATCACTTAGACTAATTCTCAAACTGTAATGGTAGATGGACTAAGTCTGAATTTTCAAGGACTATGTACTCCGGAAGTAGATATGCTTCATGAAAACAGACTCCTGATCCAAGACACGGGGAAAGAAAAAAATTAATTACACAGGATTGAATGAATTGTTGAGGAATATTTAATTATGGTTATTAATTTGGAATACTATTGATATTATTTTTAATATTCTATTTTCTAATAATAGCTGGAAAATCCCTTTCTTGTTTCTTCTTAGACTATCTTTAATTCTTGATTTAGTATGCTCTGCTTTTGTAAACTGAATGAAATAGTCTTCAGTGGTATCTGAATCTCACTGACCCTTCAGAATTCAAAAACAAATCTTTCAGTGGGAAGTCTTTATTTTTATAGCAACATAGTTTCTTAACAGGATAATAACAATTTTTTTCTCCCTTTTATCAGGATATAGTTCAGAAAATCAACTGCACAGTATAAGGCCTATTTAGAATAATTCTCTTTTATTCAGAAAAAATAAGCCACTAACAAGGAACAAGGACAGACTCTACATAGAGCCAATGTCTAGAAAGCCCTCCCAAGAAAACTGGCCTGCAACCCAGTTTCTAAGGCCCCAGTCTCAGAGGTATAGCAAGGTCACTTAGCAGGCTAGGAACCGTAGCAAACAGGGGAAACCTTAAGATGAGATAAATTCAGGGGCGCCTGGGTGGCTGAGTGAGTTAAGCATCTGACTCTTGGTTTTGGCTCAAGTCATGATCTCATAGTTTGTAAGTTTGAGCCTCACTTCGGGCTCCACTCTGATAGTGTGGATCCTGCTTGGGATTCTTGCGCGTGCGCGTGCTCTCTCTCTCTCTCTCTCTCAAAATAAATAAACTTAAAAAAAAAAAAACAGATAAATTCATTCAAATTCTTATGTACTACAGGTGAAATATGAGGGAAAGAATTTCTAGGGTTTGGGTTCTACTCTCAAGATAGAAGAAAAATCGAGTACAACCCAAGATTCAGGCAGAAAATAAGTTTCCAGGCTCAGAAGTTGTTAAATAGTGAATGTATGGCTGTAGATTTGCAAGTCACACCAAAGGAGACTTATAATGGTTCTTTAATAAACTTGCTGTAATTATGTAAATAGGTCAAATGATAGCCTTTTCTGTAATCATGATCACAGGTGAGGAGATTTTTAGAAAAAATGACCTAATATTTGGAAATGGCCAAATGAGACTGTCTACACCCTCAAGAGATTATCTGATGTATGCACCCCTGATTTACTTTCTATTGACTAGCCTCTTATTACACTATGCAGGGATAGAGGTTAAATTATAGAAAACTGATAGCAATGCAATGATTCCTGCCCATACCAATACATGAATTTTGTATTGTGGAGAATATAAATCTCTACAGTTCATATTCTCATTTTTATATCTTACTGATTCTCCTAGTAGTTAATGATGTAAATAAAATCTTTGCCACATGTTCATTTTATATTTGTATGAGAGTCATTGTTTTAACTCTGTGAAAATTAAAGTTCAGTAAGTCTTAAAAACAACATAAAAGTTATTTCTATTTGGCTTATAATTAATTTGGATATTTATATCTGGATGAATATATCTAATGTTTTATGGATTTTATAACATATAGCTCATGTTATATGTTATGTGGATAGAAAAATATTTGAGACAAATAAGTGTTTGGACTTAATTATCTCTTTCCTTCATTTTTCTGGTAACTCGTCAAAATTATTAAGCACTCAAAACAGAAGGTTAAAGCACAAGAAACTGAAAATAAGATATGTCAAATGTGTTCAGATGGCTGGTAATCTGCAAATATACAATCAATAACTGAATGTATCTTTTATGTTCAATTTAGAAAAACAAAGAAACCAAAATCTTACCTGTCTGTAGTATTTTTCATATACAGGATTCCCACTTGATAACTAAAATAAATAAATGAATGAATGAATAAATAAATAAAATGCTATTCAATAATTTGTATTAGTATATTTGCATTCACTCAACAGATATTTGAGAGATAAAGTGAATAAGATGAAAATATCCTTGATTTCAAAAAGTTTGGTTTTGTTTCTTTTGAGGGGGGAGGGAAAGTGAATAAAGGCAGCCATATAGAGTATTAAGAATCAACTAGAGTCAAGTAGAACGGTGCCTGGGTGGCTCAGTCAGTTAAGCATCTGACCAGCTCTGGCCATGATCTCAGGGTTTGTAGGTTCAAGCCCCACGCTGGGCTCTGTGCTTACAGTGAGGAGCCTGCTTGGGATTCTCTCTCTCTCCCCCCCTTCCCTGTCTCTCTTTACCACTTCCCAAAATAGATAAACTAAAAAAAAAGAGAATCAAGTAGACAAAAAATAAAATACTTTTAAAATTATTTTTAATTATTTTTGACATAAAAACTTTTCCTCATGTAAAATTTTACCAGAAACCCAACATATAACAAATTAGGGGTGAAATACTTTGGTTTAAGATAGTTGGAAGGCCCAAAATCTTTGGCATTTGTCCTCCACCCAAGTGTCCAAGGTCCCTATGAATACAACTCAAAAACCACTTCAATAAAACAATCAAATGAATACACAGATGTACAAAAAGATAATGTTTATATCATCAGACCTCAAATGCTTGTAGGCAAGCAGTGCCATTCAATTCATACCACAGTTCAAAGGGTTCTCTGGTCTGCTAATTAACAGATTTACTATTCTCATCTCAAAGGCAAATTAGAAGTATCAATGTCTGAAGGCTCAAGTTCACCTGTACATGACTGTGTAGATGTTCTGGAACCAGGAAGGGAGTCCAAGAAGTGTTCATTGAAGTGACATCAGTGCAGGAATTTGAAAAATGGGGAAGGTGAGAGGGTGATTCTATTCAGAGGTAAGGATGTGCAATCAACAGAAAGCTCAGTTACATTTAAAAAGAACATTAAGGAGTTCTGAATGGTGACAGGAATTGGAAGTAAGATTTTGAAGTTTTGTAGAAGACAACTTAAGAAGGGGTTCACAGGGCGCCTGGGTGGCTCAGTCGGTTGAGTGTCCAACTTCGGCTCAGGTCATGATCTCACCACTCTTGTGAGTTCGAGTCCCATGTCAGGTTCTGTGCTGACGGCTCAGAGCCTGGAGCCTGTTTTGGATTCTGTGTGTGTCTCTCTCTCTGCCCCTCCCCCACTCCCACTCTATCTCTCTCAAAAATGAATAAATGTCAAAAAAAATTTTTTTAGAAAGGGATTCATGGGGTGCCTGGGTGGCTCAGTCAGTTAAGCTTCCGACTTTGGCTCAGGTCATGATCTCACGGTTCGTGGGTTCGAGCCCCATGTCAGGCTCTGTGCTGACAGCTCAGAGCCTGGAGCCTGTTTCAGATTCTGTGTCTCCTTCTCTCTGACCCTCCCCTGCTCACACTGTCTCTATTTCTCAGAAATAAATAAATAAACATTAAAAAAAGGGGGGGGGGATTCACATGCCACGGTAAAAGTAAGCAAAATGAGAATGGAAAACGGGGACAGATTCAAGAGTTATTAACATAGTATTAGGTCTAGGTGATTATTTGTGAAGAGGGAAAAATAGGATGGAAAGTAGAAGGCTACTTAGGAAATAATTTTAATGGGCCTAGTAGAGGACCTGAACACTAGAAATGGCAGAAAAGAAGCATGGTCTGAATAAACATTTGTAAGATAGAATTTTCAGGACTTATTAAGTAGATAAAGGGGCAAGAGAAGTTTAGCTAGAAATACAAAAATAAACACACAAAAAAATCTTCAAGCATCAAGGTTGGGCCTATAGCCTTAATGGGTATGAAACTGGATTAAGAAATCAACATTCAGGGGTGCCTGAGTATCTCAGTCGGTTAAGCATCCGACTTCAGCTCAGGTCATGATCTCACGGTTCGTGTGTTCGAGCCCCGTGTCGGGCTCTGTCTGACAGCTAGCTCAGAGCCTGGAGCCTGTTTCATATTCTGTATCCCCCTCTCTCTCTGACCCTCCTTTGCTCACGCTCTCTCTCTATCTCAGAGATAAATAAAACATTTAAAAAATTAAAAAAAAAACTTTCACAGTAACATCTAGAAGGGTGTTTGACCAAACAACTGAGCTAACCTAGCCATATTGGCACACAATTAACCTTCCTACTAGATTTCCTCACTTGTAAACTTGAATGATATTATGGCTCACACTAGATTTCCTTATTTGCAAACTAGAATGATACTATGTGGCTCACAAGGATTATTAGCATAATGTGTTCTCAAAGTAGGCATTCAATGAATGTTGATTTCTTTTTTTTTTTAATTTTTAAAATGTTTTATTTATTTCTGAGAGAGACAGCGTGAGCAGGCACCCCAGTAAAAGTATTTTTTAATGTGGTTAATATTTATATCAGTGCACTTTTAGTAAACTAATATGGGTGGGCCTCATCCAATCAGTTGAAGGTCTTACGAAAAAGACTGAAGCCCCCTGAGGAAGGTATTTCTGTCTCCAGAAAGCCATTAGATTCAGCAGCAACATCAACTCTCCCCCGGGTCCACAGCCTGCTGGCCTGCCCTACAAATTTAGGACTTGCCAGCATCCACAATTACATAAGCCAATTCCTTAACACTAGTCCATCAGTCAGTGTATGTGAATGTATGTGTGTGTCTATCCTGTTGGTCCTGTTTCTCTAGAGAATCCTAACATACCTAGTCACAGAAAGGTTACTTGTCCAAGCTTTTATTTATTTTTTTTTTTAAGTAGGCCTCACATGCCCAGTGTGGAGTCCAAGGTGGGGCTTGAACTCACGACCCTGAGATCAAGACCTGAGCTGAGATCAAGAGTCAGATGCTGGGGTAACTGGGTGGCTCAGTCGGTTAAACGTCCACTTTGGCTCAGGTCATGATCTCACAGCTTGTGAATCTGAGCCCTGCATCGAGCTCTGTGCTGACAACTCAGAGCTGGGAGCCTACTTCAGATTCTGTGTCTCCCTCTCTCTGTGCCCCTCCCCTGCTCTCTCTCTGTCTCTCTCTCTCAAAAATAAACATTAAAAAAAAAAAAAGTTGGATGCTTAACCAATTGAGCCACCCAGGTGCCCCAACCCGCCCAAGGCTTTAAATGGCAGAGCCCAGACTTAAATGCAGGTCTGTCCCACTCGAAGCTCCAAGCTCTTTCACAATACCATGCTGCTTCCCATACGCCCTGGTTTGCTCAGGACTGTCTTGATTTACAACCTGTTGTCGCAGCATCCCATCCAGTTTACCGGTTGTCTCAGATTTTGCATTTTCCTAAGTGAACTATTATTATTAGTGCCAATATTAAAATAAAACAAGATGAGGGGCGCCTGGGTGGCTCAGTCTGTTAAACCTCCAACTTCGGCTCAGGTCATGATCTTGTGGTTCGTGAGTTCAAGCCCTGAATCAGGCTAGATGCTCACAGTGCAAAGCCTGCTTGGGATTCTCTCTCTCTCCCTCACACTATACCCTTCCCCCACTCATGCTGTTTCTGTTTCTCCCAAAATAAATAAACTTAAAAAAATAAAAACAAACAAAAAAATAAACCAAGATGGATTTAGTACACCTCTACTGTATACATCTAACTTCTGGCCAAGCTATCAACTAGTAGAGTGTAAGTGCTTAATCCACATCTTAAAATGATGAAATCTGAAAGAGTACTAGTAATAATTCCATCTTTCTTTTCCCAATTCTTCACAGATAAAATATCACTACCACCTTCTTTTCAAGAAACAGCATGCAGAAGACTCAACGAAAAGTATCCTTAGACACAAGCAACCTTAGAGGTTGCTGACTCATAGCCTTGTGAGATAGTGGAAGAATGATTTGACATTGGTATTCCTGATGGCTATTAGTTATGCCAGTCACTACAGTCACATGTACAAAGACCTGTAACATGCCCCAGGCCACCCACCAGCTGGGTAAGTCAGTGAGAAAGTACAGGCTAGGGACAAATGAAGTATATGTAAGGAGTCAACAATAGTCTGAAAACTCTTAAGGTGGTTTTGTGGTTTTATCATTTACTGTATGGTATAACTCTGTAAACTATTTTATTTATTTTGTTGTTTGGCAATTGTTTTTTTTATTATCCAAGAAGCTCTTTCAGAAACAATAAACTGAAAAGAAGAAATTGTACGTTTAATACAAAATTAAAATCTCAGCTTTCATTTTTCTGAAAAATGAATAGACAGGTAGTTTGCATAATACTTTTGAAGCTATTGCTATTTATCATGGAGCTCTACTGACATCACTGTTAATGAGTTAGCTGCGAATGTCAAAATTTACAAATGTTTTTATACATCCACAATTAAAATTTTAAGGATAAAAATGGTATTGGATACAAAACAAAAAAACAAACAAATAAACTATGTGTGCCCTCCTTGCAACCTGTCATCCAATTTTAAAGACTAAAATCATTGGAAAACTGACTTTATAAATACAACCTAAGTGTCTCAGTACAGAATCATTTTGAAAACACATCCTCTAGAAATTGGTTGTACACTGCTCAAAATCAATTGAGAATCTTTAATCAAAAGTTAAAGTTCAATGAATAAAGTTCCACAAACACTTCAGCTTTTGAACCTTTCAGCAAATACCAATTATTATAAACCAAATTTGCCAAGACTTTGAAACGTACTCCTCAAAAACAAGGCAGGAACTAGACAAACTAAATGAGGAGGTTTCAAACAGTATAGGGTTTCATTTTGAAATTCTATAATTATACTTTGTAATGAATTACAGGAGTTCCATCAAAAGATTCCTCCTATTTTAAATAAATGAATAAAGTAAAATTCCAGAAAGCCTACAATTTTGCACTAAATTTAGTGAAAAATAAAATAATCATAAACAGAGACAACTTCTATGACAAGATTTGTCTTATAAAATATTTGTCAAAGAGAATACCTTAATAGAGGCAAAAATTTAAAAAACACCTCCTGCAAAATACTGGGGCTGACAAATTCGTAATTTTCAGTAAGAAAAAAATAAGAAACAAGAAATACTTCATTTAGTAATTTTCTTCCCTGAGCTAACGAGGTACATCACAACAAGCAGAATGTATTAGCAATTAATATTACTGGTTACAGAGAATAAACTGTAAAAATTAACAATCACAAACCATAAAATGTAACTCTGAAAACTATAGCAGACAATTTTATGAATAAATTTAAACTAGCTAAACTATACTGGAAAATAATTACTTGTTAAAAAAAGCCTTAGTGACACAATATTAAAAACACAGATAAGAAATGACAAAAACTATGATACAAAAAAATTTCTGTATTTTTTAATATTCTGACAATGTAAAGACTTAATTTTGTTATAGTAAAGAACAAATATTTTAGTACATTTTTTTTAGTACATTTTATTTTTGAAAATTGTCTCTGACTAGAACTCCTTTATTAATCTACCAATGTAATCATTTTGATGGCCAAAAAAATAAGTATTTCAAAAAAACTTACAGAATTCTAAACATTTCTAAGCGTCCCTTTCATTCTCAAAAATGTCCAGGTTGAATGAAAAATTGTAAACCCGCCCTATTTACAGACAAGAGTAAAAATACTCTGCTAGAGAAAGCAAATGAAATACATTCCATCAATAATGAAGAGTTAATTTTAAAAGATAATTCAGTTGAATTTTTAGTACCTGAAAAAAAAATCTCATATGCAGAAATTCTGAGCTCCAAACTGTACCTTATTAATCATCACATTACAGTCATCACATTGCTTACTACATAAACACATCTGAGAAGGCATTAGCTCACTAAAGTGTTCTAAAGTACACCCTGTGCTGATTAGTATACTAATATGATACAGCTAAATGAGAATGGAAAAAGCCATACAAATTGCAAATTCACTCATCAAGCAAGAAGACCAACGAGCTGGGGCGCCTGGGTGGCTTAGTCGGTTAAGCGTCCGACTTTCGCTTAGGTCATGATCTCGCGGTTCGTGGGTTCGAGCCCCGCGTCGGGCTCTGTGCTGACTGCCAGCTCAGAGCCTGAAGCCTGTTTCAGTCTGTGACTCCCTCTCTCTCTGACCCTCCCCTGCTCATGCTGCCTGTCTCTCTCTCTCTCTCCTAGAAATAAATAAAAAAAAAAAAACATTAAAAAAAAAAAAAAAGAAGACCAACGAGCTTTCTGGTGTGTCTCGGTAAAAAAAACATTTTTTTTGCTGAAATATGATCATCATAAATCAAAAAGAATTCACACATACACAACACACACAATGAATGCAGACAGAAAATAATTGAAAGGCAGAGCTAAAATGGTAATAGTGATTATCTCTGAACAAAGGATTATACATTATTTTTATATTCATCTTTATATTACTCTGTATTCTCTGAAAACATTTTTTATAATAAGCATGTCCTATTTTTCTAAGTAAAAGGATAAAACTATTTTCAATTTGAGGAAACATAAAAATCCAAAATTTTGAAATCAGTATTCAAAATTGCATATTGGGGTGCCTGAGTGGCTCAGGTGGTTGAGCATCTGACTTTTGATTTGGGTTCAGGTCATGATCCAACGGTCATGGGATTGAGTCCTGCATCAGGCTCTGTGCTGAGCATGGAGCCTGTTTGGGATTCATCCCTCTACCCCTCTCTCCTGCTCATACTTTCCCTCTCTCTCTAAAATTTTTTTTAAATGCATATGAATTTTTAGCATCTAAATTAATTTCTAAAGGAAAACTTTTAAACTAAAGTTGTCAAAACAAAAATCTGATCTTTTGAAAAATCTAACATTATTAAAAGCAATTATTTATTAATTAGCTATATAATAAACTCTTATCAGCTGCCACAAAGTAAAATATTCATAAATATAAGAATCCCTTCTAAAGAGTCAGTAGCTATTTACAACTACTCTGAAAAAATGTCAAGTGCTTATAAATAACAGATGTTAGAGGGGCGCCTGGGTGGCTTAGTCGGTTAAGCATCCGACTTTCACTTAGGTCATGATCTCGCAGTTCGTGGGTTCGAGCCCCGCACTGGGCTCTGTGCTGACTGCCAGCTCAGAGCCTGGAGCCTGTTTCAGTCTGTGACTCCCTCTCTCTCTGATCCTCCCCTGCTCGCGCTGTCTCTCTCTATCTCTCCTAGAAATAAATAAAACATTTAAAAATAAATAAATAAATAAATAACAGATGCTAGAAAGCAACTATAGTTTTGTAAAAAAAAAAAAAAAAAAATTCAAGTTTTGGTATCAGATAGGCCTAGATTCAAAGTCCATTTCATTACTTCTTAGATGACCTTGAGCAATTTACTTCACCTTTTCAAAAAGCCTGTCTCCTTATCTATAAAGTGCTAATAATGTCTATTTTTCATAGGTCTTATAGGAATTAAATTAACTGAAATAAAAAAAGTTGATTACTTGTTTCCTAATATCCTTTCTTCTCTTCTTTCTTTAGTAACAGCATCCCTAAGCTTTACCTGGACATGTGGACACCTAGCTAAAGCTACATCTCCCAGCCTCTCTTGCAATCCCAATTCTCCTCAATGGAATGAGAACAGAAATAATATGTCCAACTCCAGGTTATACACCTACAGGGAAGGAGAATGTCTTCTACCTCCTAGTCCTTCTTCCAACTGGCCAGAATGAAGATATGGTGGCAGAACATGGAACAGCTGTCCAGACTGAGAGATGGAAAACATGGCTGACAATAAAAGAATGGTAAGAGAAAAAGGTGTAGGTCCCTGACACTATCACAAAGATGCCATATCAGCCCTATACCATTTACCCTACCTGGACAGTTACTTGAGGAAGATAAACTCTCTCTTGTTTAAGCACTACGATTTTGGCTTGAACCAATACCCTTAACTAATGCAACAAAGAAAAAAAAAGGATCTATTTTTATTAAGAAAAAAATCATTTAAAGTAAACTTTAGTAATAAAAAATTATTACAAAAGTATAGCATACTACCATCTTAAGGCATGCTGCATTATAATTCTCAATCATTTATTCTCCTCTTATAAAAGTATTAACATTCCTGACTGCTGCCGTGTGACTTGTAGTGCCTGCCTTTCTGTGGCACGAACAACCCTACTGTTGGCTTGGCCATTTGACTTACTTTGGCCAGTGAAAAAGGAGAAACTTCCAGTTCCAAATTAGAAGCTTTAAGAACCATTGTGTGTTTTCACCAAATCCTGCTCTTTTCTCTCTACCAAGAGAACATTACAGTCACAAATAGGGGTGCTCTTTTGTTCTGTATCCTAAAATGAAAAAGAATCATGGAGAGGCAGCTGGGTGGCTCAGGTGGCTGACCATCAGACTTCAGCTCAGGTCATGATCTCTAAGCTGGGGAGTTGGGAGGCCCGCATCGGGCTCTGAGCTGACAGTTCGGAGCCTGGAACCTGATTCGGATTGTGTGTCTCCGTCTTTCCGCCCCTTCCCTGCTCATGCTCTGTCTCTCTCTCTCTCAAAAGTAAATAAACATTTTTTAAAAAATTTTTTAAGAAAAATAATCATGGGGGTGACTGGGTGGCTCAGCTGGTTAAGCGTCCGACTTCAGCTCAGGTCATGATCTCATGGTTCATGGGTTTGAGCCCTGTGTCAGGCTCTGTGCTGACAACTAGCTCAGAGCCTGGAGACTGTTTCGGATTCTGTGCCTCCCTCTCTCTCTGATCCTCCCCTGCTCACGCTGTCTGTCTGTCTGTCTCTCTCTCTCTCAGAAATAAATTTTAAAAAACATTAAAATTAAAAAAAAAAAGAAAAAGAAAAAGAATCATGGAGTTGAACCATAGCCAATTACTAGGGGAATCTATAACATGAGTAATAATTAAACCTTTGTCATTGTAAGCTACTGATGTTTTGGGTTATTTCTTACTGCAAAATAATCTTATAAAAGTTAACAGATAATCTAACACCAAACTATAGTAGATAGCAGAAAGAAAGAAAGAAAGAAAGAAAGAAAGAAAGAAAGAAAGAAAGTAAGGAAGGAAGGAAGGAAGGAAGGAAGGAAAGGAGAAGAAGGGGAGGAAAGGAGGTCCCAGTTACTGGGAAATCCATAGGTTAGTAAATAAATGTCAAGAATTGCTTCATATGGAATTTTTAATTTCATTTTTGGGGGGTTATGTGGGAGATAGATGCTATATAATAGAACTTTGAGAGACTATGATTCTATAGTATACAAAATGAACTGAAACTTTAAATAGTGTTGGGCTTATTATAAATGGTTATAGTACAATGTGGGGGGAGAAAGGTAAAAAGAGAGAGATAACCTCTAAAACATAATGTTTATCATTTTTCCATTAATCACAAGGTCATACAATAAAGAAAACCAGTGAATAAATAAAATGAAGAGGAGAGTGGGTATGAATATAAAGGAGTAACATGAAAAATCTTTGTGATGGAACAGTGCTTTATTTTAATTATTGTTAGTTACATGAATCCACACATGATAAAACTGCATATGCATAGAACTACATACATACAAACACAAACAAAAATAACTATAAAACCAACTACATTTGAATAAGGCCTGTGAATTGTGCCAATGTCAATTTCCTAGTTTTGCTATGGTACTACAGTCATATGAGATATTACAATAAGGGACAACTGGGTAAAGGGTATATGGGACCTCTCTGTAGTACTTTTTGCAACTTCCCATGAAAAGGTGGTGTTGAAGCCCACTGTGAAATAGGTTAAAATCCAGACAGAAAGAACACTGTGTGAAAAGGAAAACAGATACAGAAGTCTAGGTAACAAAAAGGAGACAATGGAATAGTTTGTATTTTTCCAAATAAACCACCCAATACCTTTTTTGTTTTCTCTCTCTAAAAAGTTAAGAAAATGAGTAAGAATTCAGTACTAGTAGACATGAAAAATAAGTGTTATTAAAGGCCACAATTTTCTGGGTAATTTGCCATGCAAGTATTTTTGACATATTAACACACAAAAATTTAGCAACTTAGAATAAAGCCATCTAATACTCCATTTTCAAGAGAACTGAGGAACCAGAAGGGGAACTAGCCCCTGACATCCTTTCAACTATTCCATCACAATCACAACCACCAACTTCTTTAATGATGTAACAGCAACTCCAAAGGCCAAAGTAACAAATGAATACAACCAGAAGAGCCAAGTTAGGAGACTAAAATCTTGTGACAAGACTTGTAATGTCCAAAACAGACTCATGTATTTCACAGTACAAGGGAAAATAGGATAAAGACAAGAATGAAAAAATAAGAAGGAGCAATGGTAATCAACAGCGATCCAAAATGACAAAGGAAACAGAAACCTGAAGCTGTCTGAAGAGTCCAGAGAACGTCAATAATAATGAAACTTTAAAAAGGAAAACAACCCTGAAACTGAGTAGAGGGTGGAGAAAAGCAAGTCATGTGAGTAGTCCTCACCTTTAAAGCCAGTGAGAAGGTGCTCAAACAGACACAAACAGCCATCTGACCAGTTTGCTTAGATAATGCACAGTATCAGCCCTCAGCTCTGTGAGTCACAACTCATTTAATAATTTAATAAACATGTATGGATGCTTTCTAGGGACAGAGTAATAGGTTTATATGTCTGGAGTTACAAAAATCATACATGGCTCCTGCCCTCAAAACAGCTTAACCATCCAAAGAGAGCTGCAGTGTTCCATTCTGCAAACGTGCTAACATCTCATGTTAGTACCATAACAAACCACTATAAATTGGTAACGTAACAGTAATACTCTAACACTAGTACTGCAAAGAAAACTTTGAAAATCTAGATCTAAGAATATATTTGCTTTGGAGATAATCAGAACTGAAAGGTACTTTAAGTAGAGAAAAGGATTTCAAAAGATGACATAGCTGTATGCTACTGAAAAACAACGGGCGCAAAGAGACTATACCAGCAACTCAGACCAATAATGAACTAGCTTTTGTTAAAGCCAGTTCAACCTAACCAAAAATCTAAGTGGCAGAGTGACAGTGACAAAGAGTAGCTTTGGTCTCTCACCAGAGGATAGTTAAGTCCTACACACGCCAGTATAGTCAGCCCAAAATGAAGAGAAATCACTGGGATAAGCAGGAATAATAGATGAATTGACAGACATTCAAATTTGGAAGAAATGAAACAAAATAACTATCATCTGCATTTGTATAGCACTTTACTTTTTTTTTTTTTTTTTTTTTTTTAACCAAGGACATTCACAACCTCACCTCCCAGGCCCTTTTTCTACACTAATCCAGATGATCACATCAATTCCCACTTTTCAGTACCACACTTACACTGATGACTATCAAATGGGGATCTTTAGTTCAGACCCTTTCTCTGAACTCAACATTTAAATAAACCATCTACTTTACATCTCCACTTGGGTGTCTCTAAAACATCTGACAGACTTGTATTTTTTTCTCCAAAAACCCATTCCCTTCCCTGCCACAAACCATCTAGATGCCCAAGCCAAATACCTGAGCCTACCTGTCCCTCACTGTCTGTTTTCAATCCATCAGCAAGTCCCATCAACTCTACTTCCAAGATATACATTGAACTCATCCACCTCTCTCCACATCTCAGTCCCATATTTTGTCTTTACTATTGTAACAAACTTTTTTTAATGTTTATTTATTTTTGAGAGAAAGATAGATAGAGAGCTGGGGAGCGGCAGAGAGAGGGGGACAGAGGATCCAAAGCAGGCTCCACAATGACAGCAGAGAGCCCAATGTGGGGCTTGATCACAAACAGTGAGATCATGACCCAAGGTCGGACACTCAACTGACTGACTGGCCCCTGTAACAAACTTTTATCTATCGTCTCTGCCTTTATTCCTGCCTCTCCATACAGAGTATACAGTAGTCATATAAAAATATAAATCAGGACATAATATTCCCCTGTTTAAAGCCCTCGATGGCTTCTTATTTGACAAAAAATAAAATCAAAATTCTTTGCTATGGCTTGGAATCGCTGCCAGCCTCTGCTCACCTCTCCAGCCTCATCTGGGTCACTAACTTCACTCTGATATTTCAGTTCTTCTAAAAGTGCAAATTCTGTCCCAATTCACAGACTTTGCATGGATCATTCTCTCTTCCTGAAAAGCATAGTTGGTATCTTCATTTACTTAGCTTAACTGTTACCCACTCTAAGATTTTTTTTGGATCATCATAAAGTAGGTTCTCTTTTCTTTCTTTTCTTCCTCAGCTTTGCTTGTTTCCTTCAGAGCTCTTAATACAACTTGTTTTAATTTTGTCAGTGTGGGGTTTTTTTGTGGGTGGACCTCACTACAAGATGGGCTCCATAACAGCAGAAGCCCATGCCTATCTCGTTCAACATCATTTTCCCAATGTCTAGCACAGTGCCTACTTATAGACGTGCTCAATAAATATTAGTGAATTTTATTTATTCAACATTTATTGACAACTCACTACTTACCAAAGATTGAGCTAGGCACAGTGATACACAATCCCTACTCTCAAGGAGTTTACAGTCTAGTGTAGAGAAAGAAAAGGGTAAGGAAGTCATTTTTTCCTCACCCTCTTCTGAGAATGTTCCCTTCAAAACCAACATGAGATACTTGATCCTTTCCTGAAGAGAAAGCTAAACACATCTTTTCTCAGAATGTTACCTCCTTCAACCCCCTGCTTTATACGAAACTCAACCTCTCACCTCCCTCTCAAATGGTCCAGTTTTAAAAACCAGCCTACATCAGGGTCCAGAAATGGCATTAAAATCCTCTTTGATCATCTCTGCAGCTTGTCCACATTATACTACTCAAACTTTTTTTAAAAAAACCAAAACAAAATAGAGGCACCTAGATGTCTAGGTGTCACCTAGTGACTCAGAGTCATATACCTATTTAAGTGTTGGGACCAGTATTCAAATCCAAGAAGTCTTATTGTAGGATATTTTTGCTCTTAATCATTTGGTTGCCTCTATCAACAATGCTGTTACTTTCACCATTACCTTACTAGCCTTTATCATCACTATCTTACCAGCATCTTTCATTGGCATTATATCATCTGAACCTCTATAACACTCAGAAAGGTATTACATGTTCCAATTCTAAGACACCTTTAGTTGTAAGGGCCACCGATTTAACAGAACTTAATATCAACGTAGAGATAATTTTAAAAACTTTTTTATTACTAACCCCAAATTACATACATTTACCTGCTTTTACTTGTCTAGTATCACAATCAAGCATTAAGTCAAAGCAATGTTTTTATAGTTTTCATTGTACAAGTCTTCTGCCCCCTTGGTTAAATTTATTTCAAAGTATTTTATTCTTTTTGATACTACTACCAATGAGATTGCTTTCTTAATTTCCTTTGCAAATTGTCCACTGCCAGTGTATAAAAATGCAACAGATTTTTGTGCTTTGATTTCATAAATTGCAACTTTGCCAAATTTGTTTATTAGCTCTACCATTGTTTTGTAGCATCGTTAGGGGGTTCTACATATAAAAAATCATGTCAAACAGTACGAAATCTCCTCAAAAATTAAAAATAGAACTACCATATCACCCATCAATCCTATTTCTCAGTGTTTGTCCAAAAGAATTGAAATCAGGGGGCTCTTGGGTGGCTCAGTGGGTTAAGCATCTGGCTCTTGATTCCAGCTCAGGTCATGATCTCACGTTTTGCAGATTCAAGCTCTGCACCAGGCTCTGCACTGTTAGTGTGCTTGGGATTCTCTCTTTCCTCCCTTGCACACACTTGCTCGCATGTTCTCTCTCTCTCTCAAAATAAATAAATTTTTTAAAAAAGGATTGAAATCAGGTTCTCAAAGAGATATCTGCACTCCCATGTTCACTTCAGCATTATTTACAATGGCCAAGAAGTAAAGACTTCATCAACAAATGGATAAAGAAAATGTGGCACAAATATGATTTCATTCATATGTAGAATTTAAGAAGCAAAACAAATGAGCAAAGAAAAAAAGGAGAAAGACAGAGACAAACCAAGAAATGGACACAACTATAGAAAACAAACTGATGATTACCAGAGGGGAGGTGGGTGGGAGGACAGATGAAATAGGTGACAGGGATTAAGAGTACAATTATGATGAGCACTGAGTAATGTATAGAATTGCTGAATCACTATATTGTACACTTGAAACTAACATAACACTGTATGTTAACTCTTCTGGAATTAAAATAAAAAATAAAAAAAAAAGAAAATATGGTAAATATACATAGCAGAATATTGTTCAGCCACAAAAAAAGAAGGAAACCCATATATGCTACAACATGAATGAAACTTAAAGACATTCTAAGAGAGGGGCACCTGGATGGCTCAGTCAGTTAAGCATCCGACTTCGGTTCAGGTCATGATCTCACAGGTAGTGGGTTTGAGCCCCGCTAACAACTAGCTCAGAGCCTAGAGCCTGTTTCAGATTCTGTATCTCCCTCTCTCTGCTCATGCTGTCTCTCTCTCTCTCTCTCAGAAATAAATAAAACATTAAAAAAATTTTTTAAGACATTCTAAGGGAAACAAGTCAATCACAGGGGGGCAAATACCACATGACTCTGCTTATATAAAGTACCTAACATAACGAAACTCATAGAAGCAAAAAGTAGAATGGAAGTTGTCAGGGATTGGGGTTAGAAGCAAATAGGGAGTTGCTGTTCAATGGGAACAGAGTGTCAGTATTATAATGTAAAAAGGTTCCAGAGAGCTGCTCTATAACAATGTGCCTACAATTAATGACAATGTACTATTCATTTAAAATTTTGTAAAGGTGGTAGATCTCATGCTATGTGTTATTAACCAGAATAAATTTTTAAATTTTTTTAATGTTTATTTTTGAGAGAGAGAGCGTGAACAGGGGAGGGGCAGAGAGAAATGAAGACACAGAACCCGAAGCAGGTTTTAGGCTCTGAGCTGTCAGCACAGAGCCCAACGCAGAGCTCGAATTCATGAACCCACGAGATCATGACTTGAGCCAGTCAGATGCTTAATGGACTGAGCCATGCAAGCACCCCTGCCAGACTAAATTTTTTAAAAATCATGTCATCTACAGAGATAATTTCATTTTTTCCTTCCCAATTTCGATGAGTTTTATTTCTTTTTCTTGCCTAACTGCTCTACCTAGAATTTCCAGTACTGTGTTGAATGGAATGGGTAAAGGCAGTCATGCTCATCTTGCTCATCATCTTAAGAAAAAAGCTTTCAGTATTTCAACACTTAGTATAATGCTAGCTGTGGGTTTTTCTATATGGCTTTTATCATGTTGAGAAAGTTCCCTTCTATTGCTCGTTTATTGAGTATTTTCATCATGAAAGGGTGTTGAATTTTGTCAAATGCTTTTTCTGCATTAATTGAGATGATCAAGTGAGTTTTTTCCCCCTTCATTCAATTAATGTGGTACATTACATTGATTGATTCTCATATGATGAACCATCCTTGCAAGTGTTTCATTGTCTTTTCCTGGAAATATATCCACAAGCCAGGAAATAAAAAGCATCCTTTTTCAGCCAAATGACTAAACCTTTGACCGGAAAAATACTGTCAACTTATCTGTACTCTAATGTGAAAAGATCTGTTGCTTTTCAATGCCTAGTTTAGTAAAACGCTAGCAGGGTATTACCGGTCAGCCACACACAATCCTCCAATTTGTCATCTGGCCTACTTAGCATACCCGTCTTTTCAAATGCAAGTATTGCTCTGGTGGTTGTCTACTGATCAGTCATGCAGACTCTGCAGAGAATTACCTACAACAGAAATTGTAATTGCTTAACCTCTATCTGGAAAATACTAAGAGTAAGAATTTCTACTGGAATTGGAGGAGGGGATAATTTTGGTGAATGTGCACAAAGACAACATTCACCCAGTCTCAATTTCGAGTATTCTGTATAATTACTAGACCATTTGTTTTTGATTTCTAGTTGAGGAAATACAATAACTCTGGCTGGAGCACTTATATGAACAGTAAACTTGACAAGGTATTGTTGAAGGAAAGCAGCTAGGAAGGTTAAAGATAACTAAAATGACCTATTTTGCTTAAAACTCACAGTTCAGGGTCTATTGGAATATTATACAAACATGCTTTATACTAGATAGTCTATATGACTCAGTAGAAGACTCGGTGAATTAACATGCTAACACACCAATCATTTCCTATTTATACAAACTGCTGATCTATTATGTGTCATTGTATTAGGCACTCCTGACAGAGAGATGAACAAATAGGACGTCTTTGCTCCCCCGTAACTTAGTCTTAAGCAGAAAAAAAAAGAGAGAGAAAGAAATTATAACACAATGGCTAAATACAAAAATGTATTTAATTCACTAAGCTATCAGACAAATAAGAAAGTATTCAAATAAACTGTACTTACTATCATTATTACCAGACAGAAACAAAGTACAGAGAGAAATATACTAAGGAAATACAAAGTAGAAAAACTTAAACAAGTTTCATTCATTATTCATTCATTTAGACACTGCTGTACATCTATTTGCCTTGATATTGGGAATACTAAAATAAGTAAGAAACCATAATCCCTGACATTGAACACTCAAGTTTAGAAAGAAAAAGAGACAATAACAATCCACTGTGATAAGTGCAACAAGAGGAAGTAAATACAGTTGCTATGGAATCAGAGATACCTAAAGGGAAAAGAAGAGGAAAAGTCAATAAAAGTCATGTCTGAATTACTTTATAATAGAAAAAGCTGAGGAAGTCACTTACAAGTGACATCTAAATTAAATCTTAAAGGAACCAGTCAAGCAACTGTAAAGAGCACTCCCATCTCAAGGCCCCTGCACTTGCTATTCCATCTACCTGGAACATGTCCATAGATACTCATATGGCTTACTTCTTATTTCATTCAAACTCTGATCAAATATAACTTCCTCAGATTGGCCTTTCTGACCATCCTATCTAAAGCTGCTCCTGATAGCACCCTCTTCTCTTACCACACTCTTATTATTTTTCCTAGCTCTTATCACAATTGGACACACTTGCTATCTGTTTTTGTTGGTCTCCCTCACTGGAAATACTCACCCATGGGGCCAATAACTGTCTTGCTTACTATGTGTCACAGTACAGACACCAGTGCTTGATAGATAGGAGGTACTCAGTACCTATCAAATGAATAAAGCAAAGAAGTACAAGAAAAACTCAGGCAGAGCAAGAAAAATGTACAGAAGAAAGTTATGAAAAATGGGCCATGGCTGGGTACTCCTGATCAATAATTGTAATAGCAAATATTTTTATAAAGGATTCACTTATGGGCCAAGCACTATTTTTAGCACTTTATTTGTATTATCTCATCTAATCTTCACAATCTACAAAATAGACACTCTTATTCACATTTTACATATGAAGAATCTGAAATGCGAGGAGAGTAAATGATGTGCCCCAAATCACATAGCTAGTAAATGGCAGAATTATAATTCCAAGACAAGCAGTACAATGCCAGGGCTCATTCTTTTAATCACTGTCCTAAAGCACAGAAAACTGATAACCTCTCTGGGCTGTTTCTACATATGTTTAAAAAAGGAAAGAAAGAAAAAGAAAAATACCTACCAAAAGCAGTCTTTGTGAATATTGCATGCTTCATATATTCTTTAAATTTTTTTAATGTTTTATTTATTTCTGAGAGAGAGAGAGAGAGAGAGAGAGAGAGAGAGAGGGACAACGTGAGCAAGGGAGGGTCAGAGAGAGAGGGAGACACAGAATCTGAAACAGGCTCCAGGCTCTGAGCTGTCAGCACAGAGACCGACACGGGGCTTGAACCCACGAACCATGAGATCATTACCTCAGTCAAAGTCAGATGCTTAACAGACTGAGCCACCCAGGCACCCCCATGCTTCATAGACTTAAAACCCTATATGCTACACATTAGTAGTTTTTTCAGAATATGAACTGCGTTTACCATGCAAAAAGCTAAGTAAATCCCCCACCCACAAGTTTCTGATTCTGATTCAAAGTAGCACTGTATGAGGTCTAAGAATTTGCATTTCTAAGAAGTTCTCAGATGATGCTGATATACAATTTCACTCTCAAGAACCCAAGCTACATAACCAAAATGTAAATTAATAACACTTTCAAATAATACTAGGTTCCCTGAATAAGCAATTGCTGAACTAGGCACCTTCAAGTTATTATATATAGATGTGCATGCTTTCCCCTAAAGATCAGGGACAAAACAAGAATGTCCACTCTCGACACTTCTATTCAACATTGTACTAGAGGTCTTAGCCAGGGAAATTAGGCAAGAACACTGCATAAAAGGCATTCAGGTTGGAAAGGAAGAGGTAAAACTCTCTCTATTCATAGATGACATAATCTTACATAGTACATAAAAATTCCTAAGGAATCCACTAAAAACTACTACAACAAATAAATGAGTTCAGTAAGGCTGCAGGATACAAAGTCAATATACAAAAATTAACTGAATTTTTATACACTTGCAACAAATATGAAAATGAAATTATGAAATCAATTCCATTCAAATAACAAGAATAAGGAAGAATATAATACTTAGGAATAAATTTAACAAAAAAGTACAAAACTTACACTCTAAAAACTACAAGACGTTGTTGAACAAAATTAAAGATATTTAAAATGGAAAAAATCACACATTTTCATGGATTGTAAGACTTAACATTAAGATAGCTATATTTTCCATACTAACTTGCAGACTCAAAGCAATCTATGAGAATTCCAAATGCTTCTTTATAGAAAATGATACACCAATTCTAAAATTCATATGGGACTGCAAGGAACCTAGAGTAGCCAAAAACAATCCTGAAAAGAAAAACAGAGTTATAGGACTAACGCTTCCCAATTTCAAAACTTACTACAAAGCAACCATAATCAAGACAGTGTTGTACTATACAAGAATAGGCATACAGATCAACACAATGGAATTAAAAGTCCAGAAATAATCTCATACATCTATGGTCAAATGATATTTGAAAAAAATCATTCCATGTGGAAAGAACAGTCTTTTCAACAAATGGTGCTGTGACAACTGGAGATCCATGCAAAAGTATGAAGTTGGACCATTATCTCATACCAACTACAAAAAACTAGCTCAAAACAAATGAAAGACATAAATGTAAAAGCTAAAATTATAAAACTCTTAGAAGAAAACATAGGGATGAATCTTTATGACCTGATGTTTGCCAAAAAATTCTTGTGTATAACACAAAAAGCACAAGTAACAAAAGAAAAAATCAGATAAACTGGACCTCATCAAAATTTAAAAGTTGTATGTATCAAAGGACACTATCAAGAGACTAGAAAGACAACCCACAGAATGGGAGAAAACATTTGCAAATTTCATATCTCAAAAGAGATTTATATCTAGACTATATAATGAATTCTTATAACTCAATAAGAAGACAAATAACTCAATTCAAAAACTGGCAAAGGACATGAATGAACATTACTCCAAAGAAGATATACAAATGGCTAAAAAGCGCATGAAAAGTTGGTAGGCATCATTTGTCACGAGGGAAATGAAATCAAAACCACAATGAGATACTACTTTATAGCTACTAGGATTCTGGGCACAGATGGATTTGAAAAGTCACATAACAATTATTAGAGAGGATGTAGAAGAGTCCTCATACACAGCTGGTGGGAATGTAAAACGGTGTAGCTGCTTTGGAAAATAGTCTGGCCATTCCTCAAAAAATAAAACATAAAGTTTCTATGTGACCTGATAAATATCCAGCAGATATAAAAACATATATCCACACAAAAACCTGAACATGAGTGTTCATAGCAGATTATTTATAATAGCCAAAAGGAGAAAACAACCCAAATGTCCACCAACAGATTTAAGGATAAAGAAAATGTGGTATAATAATACCATGAAATATTATTTGGCCTCAAAAAGGAATGAACACTGATACTACAACTTGGATAAACCTCAGAAACATTATGTTAAGAGAAAGAAACCAGTCACAAGAGACCACACTGATTCCATTCATGGAATAGGAAAATCTAATTGACACAGAAAATAGATTAGTGGTTGTTTAGGGCTGGGAAAAGCATGAAAAAGAAGAGGATGATACCCAAAGAGTACAAGGTTTCTTTCTGAGGAGATAAATATGTTCTAAAATTGCCTGTGGTGATGACTGCACACATCTATGAACAGACTAAAAGTCACTGAGGTGCACCTTTTAAATGGGAAAACTGTATGATAGATTATATGTCAATAAGTTTGTTTAAAAAGTAAAAATGTTTAAAAATGGTAAAGAAACAATATGGCAGGAAGCTCAAAAAAGCTTAACAATTAAACCATTTTTAAACAGTTTATAAATTCAGTATCTTTGGTACTTTTTAATAGTGTTTAATAGCTCATATTTCTAAATGTAAATATAGGTCAAAATACCATTAATTTTCTCATATGAAATATTGTTAACCTAGTACTAGAAATTAATTCAGTAAATTTATAATTTCAGGGTATGCTGGTCTTCCAACCTAGCCTCATGATGAAAAACTATAATTACTACTTTAAAATAATCAATTTTTAAATATTTTTAATATTTATTAAACATGTATAAGTATAAAGTCATGCCAATCATACACTTATTTTAAAAAATAAATGTTTTGGGGGCGCCTGGGTGGCTTAGTCGGTTAGGCGTCCGACTTTCGCTTAGGTCATGATCTCGCGGTTCGTGGGTTAGAGCCCGGCGTCGGGCTCTGTGCTGACTGCCAGCTCGGAGCCTGGAGCCTGTTTCAGTCTGTGACTCCCTCTCTCTCTGACCCTCCCCTGCTCACGTTGTCTCTCTCTCTCTCCTAGAAATAAATAAAACATTAAAAAAAAAATAGAATGTTTTGGCAAGTTTTCCTTGTAAGTATTGTTTGTGTATGTGTGAGGTTATAGGAAAATAAGTCTTGTCCATCTTAAATAAATACTGGTAAAATTCTTGTACTAAAATAAGAGGAAATTGTCATAAAAAGCTGTGAAGGTATAAAAGAAAAAAAGACTGTTAAGCCCAGAGACAAGCCAGGACATTTCAAACAAGTCTGGCTCAAAGTACACTCAATAGAATTAAGTTTTTGAACTGTTCTCAAGTACCAGATGGTCCAGAATCCACCCCCAGGTCCTACAAGGCCCTGCATAAAAGCATGCCAGAATAAAAAAAAAACAACAAAAAAACAAAAACATGGAACAAAATGTAGAGAACAAGACTAAGAATGAAAGCAACCCAGCCTACAAAGAAGGATGAAAACTGTAAGCAAACTGAAATCATCCAATCTTCTTCAAGCTACGATTTTTAATGCCAATTTCCTATGCTAACTTCACAAACTATAAATGTAGTTTGCAGCTAAATTAAATACACTCAACTTAATTCTTTCAAAAATAGTATTTTTAAGATTGTTCCTATCTGTAAAATACTGCTGCTGTCTACTTTGCCATTTAAGATCTTATAACATAAACAAAAATTACTCAAGTTTAACTTCAAAACCCAAAGGTATATAGAAAAATAATTCAATTATGTAGTAAATACCATCTATAACTCTACAAAAACGAATTCAGCAAACGGTATACCAAAGATTATTTGCAACAGCATTAATTATAATTGATACATCAATTGTCATTGTTCATAAGGGCTTAAGTAAACTATAAAGCATCCAATTAATGAATATAGTCTAAAGACATTAAAAAGATGCTATGATGATCACATAGATCATACCTCTGATGGAAAATACCTACATCAAGTTAAAGAAAACAGAATACAAAATTATACATATATATGTATATATACATATGTATGTGGAGAGAGCCAGGTTATAACTACATTTTTAGAAACATGTAAAGACATCTAAAATCTATAAGGAACTCACCAAACTCCACATCCAAAAAACAAACAACCCAGTGAAGAAATGGGCAGATGATATGAACAGACACTTCTCCAGAGAGGACATCCAGATGGCCAACAGACCCATGAAACGATGCTCAGCATCCCTCCTCATCAGGGAAATACAAATCAAAACCACACTGAGATACCACCTCACACTGGTCAGAGTGGCTAAAATGAGCAAATCAGAGTACTCTAGATGCTTGAGAGTATGTGGAGTAATTTTCACCCTTCTACACTGTTGGTGGGAATGTAAACTGGTGCAGCCCCTCTGGAAAACAGTGTGGAGGTTCCTCAAAAAAAGAACAACAGAACTCCCCTATGACCCAGCAATAGCACTGCTAGGAATTTACCCAAGGGATACAGAAATGCTGAGGCATAGGAGCACATGGACCCCAATGTTCATAGCAGCACTCTCCACAATAGCTAAAACATGGAAAGAGACTAAGTGTCCATCATCGGACGAATGGATCAAGAAGATGTGGTTTATCTATACTATGGAATACTACATGGCAATGAGAAAAAATGAAATCTGGCCGTGTGTAGCAACATGGATGGACCTTGAGGGTGTTATGCTGAGCGAAATAAGTCAGGCAGAGAAAGACAAATACCATATGATTGCACGTATAGGAGGATTAGGAGGAACTTAACGGAGGACCAAGGGGGAGAAGAACGGGGGAAATAGTGGGGGAGAGGGAGAGAGGCAAACCACTAAAGACTCTTAAATACTGAGAACAAACTGAAGACTGATGGGTGTGATGGGGGGAGTGGGGAGATGTGCATGTAGGAGGGCACTTGAGGGGTTGAGCAATGGGTGTTATATGGAAACCAACTTGACAATAAACTATTTGTAAAAAATTTTTAAAAATTAAAAAAAAAAAAAAACATGTAAAGAGGGGCACCTGGGTGGCTCAGTCAAGCTGAGCGACCGACTCTTGATTTTGACTCAGGTCATGATCCCAAGGTCATGGGAGCTGGCTGTCAGCACAGAGCCCAACGTGGGGCTCTAACCCATGGTGAGATCACGACCTGAGCTGAAGACGGACGCTTAACCGACTGAGTCACCCAGGCACCCCGAGTGAAGAATTTTGGAAATAAAAATATCTAAAATAATATTTACATGAGTTCTACAAATAAGAACAACACTTTTTTTTTTTTAAGTTTATTTATTTGCTTTTGAGAAACAGAAAGAAAGCACGAGCAAGGCAAGCGAACAGAGAGAGGGAGAGAGAGAATCCCAAGCAGGCTCCATACTGTCAGCTCAGAGTCCAATGTGCAGCTTGATCTCAAGATCATGAGTTGGTGAGATCATGACCTGTGCCAAAATCAAGAGCTGGACGTTTACCCTACGGAGCCACCCAGGTACCCCAACAACAGCACTTCTATTTACTGAATGTCTCCTATATTTCAACAATATATACATATACATCACCCATAAGGAAAAGGAAGCTCTGAGAGTTTAGGCAACTTGCCATGGGCACTCACAGAGAGTACAGTGGCAGAGGGACAATTCAAATCGATATTTGTCTTGTACTAAGTCCACTGTTCTTCCCACTATATAAAATTTCTCTCAGTATCCCTGGGATAGAAATCTTTTTTTTTTAGGTTTTATTTATTTCTGAGAGAGAGAAAGAGACATTGAACAGGGGAGGGTCAGAGAGAGAGGGAGACACTGAATCTGAAACACGCTCCAGGCTCTGAGCTAGCTGTCAGCACAGAGGCCAACGCAGAGCTAGAACCCACAAACCGTGAGATCATGACCTGAGCTGAAGTCAGACACTTAACCGACTGAGCCACCCAGGCACCCCCCCTGGGATAGAAATCTTGATACTCTGAATATTTTACATACTATTTTACAGTAGGTCACAGATTCTTTGAAGTCTATTCTTTGATATCCTTCCCTAATGTCCTATGCTCCAAGTTTAAAAATCTGGCTTTTTTCTTATTACAAAGAAAAAAAGAGTAGAGAATAAATCATAAGAAAATGGGTGTTATATCCCCCAATGTGGACCCTATGCTCCAAAATAAAATTTGACTTACGTCAAATGTTCCTATGGTTTTATGTTGTCCTCTAAGTACAATCTGAAATGTTATATAGTATCAATCAATTTAAAAACTAAATTACAACAAAAAGTTCCATCATAATCAGAGGATACTCCACAGCACCCCGATGCCTTAGTTCTATCATGCTTTTTCAAGGTACTTATCATCCCAGGAAGTCAGTGTTTATCCCCCTAAAAGACAAAGAGGTACTTTAGTACATGCATGAGTCTAGACCTTATTCTCTTTGTATGTCTAAGGCCTAACACACTGATGACATACAGGAGGCATTCAGTAAATGTTTTCTGAAATAAGAGATCTACCAGCAATAATAGAAGCATCTTGGGTGCACAGAAGTTTCACATTTTTCATATATGCCTAATGATAAATACCTATGCTGTACCTACAGAATACAAGATAAAATGAAGTTACCAATAATCCTTGGTATCAATGATCTATGAAACTTCTAAGTACAACATTTCATAAAAATTAACAACCCTATAAATAATTAAAATCCACTGATTATAAATATTTGGCTAATGCTGATAGTAGTTATTATTATAATTATTATTATTAGCTGCAACCAATTAAACTGATCTTGGACATTTATATCCATTATTTTACATAATCTTCACGACAAATCCAGCAAGTGGTTTATCCATTTTATTGGCTTAAAAAAACAAATAACAACAACAACAACAACAAAAAAGAGTCTAAGACACTTGTTACAGAATCAAATAAAGGATTTAACTTCAGACATTCTCTACAAAGCCCAAGACCTCCCATTATTTCACCCTAGCTCTCTCAAAAATGTTCATATTTGGAATATCAGAAACCTTTAAGTCTAGTGGTTCTAGGTTTTATTTAATAAAATAGTTTGTTTCTTAGGAAATTTTTTTCTGATAACATGGCGTCATCTTTAGCAATAAAATACTGAAGGAACTCCAAGTCCAAACTATGATGTCCAAGAAAATATTAGCTTAAAAATAAATATTGGCATGGTGTACACAAACCTAGACAGGCTTAGGTTTTCAAGAGTAATAAATTCCTAGGCTACAAAATGTAACACTACCTTCTATCAAGTCTACAAAAACCCTCCACTATCTGGTACAATAATCACTTTCTAGAGGTGTGGGCTATGCAATGGTAAGTTGATTTTCACATAAAAAGATGTTGCAGCCTAGAATGTATGTTCAGTTAACCAAGCATCAGTACCATAATTAGCTGTGTCAGAGCTATTTTTCTGTCCCCCAAAATACAACACACTCACTCAGTTTATATGAATTGTTTACACTACTTGGGTTACATTTCTTGCTCCACTCCTTAGCAGCAGCCTGACCTTGAACAAATTATTTCACCTCTATGCTTAAATTTCCTCTTTTGTGAAACAAAGATAATAAGGTTAATCCAGTTATCAGGTGGTATTACTGAAAAGTTCATCAGGCTGTAAAGATTATTAAAAATAGTGCCTGGCACATAAGTGCTGAGTAAGTATTAATTATTATTATCCCAATATTGACCTCTTCTCTCTCTCCCTCTCTTCCCAAACACACACGTACACATACCACACTGTAAATAATTTGTTCCTTTTATATAACAACAGAGGAATGTAGTATCATGTGAATGTTCATTTTCAGAAAGTTGTCTGACTTATTGTCAATAACTGTTTACAGGAAACAGTTTAGCAAATGTGTTTGAAAACAGATATGCCTGGGCTCAAATCTCATATCTACCACTTACAACACAACCCTAAGTAATACAGAAGATTAATTCCTGCTTTATAAAAACTTTGAAGATCAAGTGAAATATAGAAATCACCAAAAAGTACATACTGCTTATTAGGAGTTTAAGAAACATCAGTCCTCTTCCTTCTCAATAGTGTTAAAAGATTATTTTTCTTTCAGTATCTTTGCATGACTATTTAGCCCACTAGCTAACTGTTCCACAACTAAAGATCACACTAAGGCAGAGAAATCACACATAAAATTAAATTCGTAATTTCCAGTTTCTTACCACGTAAGTTTTTTAAATTCAAAATCTAGGCACAATTAGCTATTCATGGCTCATAGTAGGCTTGGGAATAAAAATATGAAGATAAACTACTCCCTCACCCCTATCCCAAGAGAGGATATATCTCTATATCTCCTATATGCCTTACTTGATCACTAAGTTTAAAAAGTATATATTTAAACCAGTGATGCTCAACTAGGGGCAATTTTGTTCCCCAGAAAACATTTGGCACTATCTGGAGATATTTTTGATTGTCCTAAATGGGAAGAGTACTATTAGCATCTCATGGTTATGGATGCTGCAAAACATCCCACAATGCAAAGAACAGTTCCCCACACCAAAGAATTACCTGGTCCAAAATGTCAACAGTGCCAAGGTCAAAAAACCATGATCTAAAAAATATAAATATATTGTAATATAGAAGCTTTCCCCCAAAAAAGTATGGTCTTGCCCCACGGTTCTCAGCCAAATTTTTATTTTTATTGAAACATAACCAGACATAAGCAGCTTGATTATTTCAGATGAGAGACTCCTGATACCATTAACTTCCCCTTTCAAAACCCTCAATGTAAAGGGAGAGGAAGTGAGGCTTACTTTTCTTGTATATCTGTACCATATAAATAACAAGTTTTTAAAAGAGCTCCAAACTGGGGCACCTGAGTGGCTTAGTCGGTTAAGCATCCGACTTTCGCTTAGGTCATGATCTCACGGTTCGTGGGTTCGAGGCCCACGTCAGGCTCTGTGCTGACTGCCAGCTCAGAGCCTGGAGCCTGTTTCAGAGTCTGTGACTCCCTCTCTCTCTGACCCTCCCCTGCTCATGCTGTCTCTCTCTCTCTCTCTCTCTCTCTCTCTCTCCAAGAAATAAATAAAATTAAAAAAAAAAAAAAAAGAGCTCCAACCTTTAATTTTTAAATGCACTTTCAAGTCATGAAAGCATTATTTACATCACAAAGTTAAGTTTCTTATATCTTACTTCTACCTTACTTTTGTACAAAATATTTAAAAGTTCACATTTATCTAAAAGGAAAGTACAGTGCATAAGGCCAATTTTAACATCATTTTTCTATATCAAGTTGACAATGAACAAAAGTTTGCTAAAATACCATACTGATGAAGCTAGAGAGGAAAAGGCACATTCAAACGGTTGCTGGTACAGCCTTTCTGAATGCAAATTAGCAATATCTATCCAAATATCTTTTGGCCCAATAATTATACCCTCCAAAACCTAATGTACATATACACCTGTGCACTAAGGTGCGTGAAAGAATATTCATTCACGCCAGCACTTCAGTAATAGAAAAAAATTGGGAACAACATAAATATCCATCATTAGGTGGCTAATTACAGTATATTCATATAAGGAAAGATCCTAAAGTTTTATATATTTATTTTTAATGTTTGTTTATTTTTGAGGGAGAGAGAGACAGAGTGCAAGCAGGGGAAGGGCAGAGAGAGAGGGAGACACAGAATCCGAAACAGGCTCCAGGCTCTGAGCTGTCAGCACAGAGCCCGATGTGGGGCTCAAACTCATGAACCATGAGATCATGACCTGAGCCTAAGTGGGACACTTAACTGGCTGAGCCACCCAGGTGCCCCGATCCTAGAGTTTTAAAAATAATGAGGGAGAACTATATATGCTGGTATAGAACAATCTCCTAGATTAAGCTAAAATAATAATAATAATAAAGCCATGAAATAATATGCAGCTTACTAAAAAGAAAAATTATGCTTATTTACATATACATCACAGATTGTTGCTGGAAATTCACAAATCAAAGTGGCAAGTATGGCTGCCTCTACGAAGGAGACTGAGGGCTCAGAGCAAGAAGACTTTTATGAGTATTGTTTGAATTTTTTTTAACATGGGCTTATGCTTTTATTTACTGACTGTAAAACTTAAGTCACAAATTCTGAGCCTTAGTATTCTCCAATTTGAAATGATAGTAATAGCCCAGCTCATTGGTTATTGGGAAAATCAGAGACCATAAAATGTTTTGTAAATTATAAAGCAGCACACAAAATTATAAATTAGTCCTCTAACAATTCTCCAGACCAATTATAACAATAGTTTCTATTAATCATTCTTCTGACCAATCTCTCTAGATGCAAAGATGGGAATGTTTAAGATGAAATGTGAGTGTAACCTTAGAACACAGATTTTCACTTTTTATACATTCATTTCAATTTAACAGTGAGTACTCAAAAAAAAGCTACATATAGAAATACTAAATCAGCAGATTCCAAAAGAAATACACACTCACTATTGAAAAGAAGGTAAATAAAAAAAACTATGCCCGTGCTATTATAAAATCTCCATCCTTTTTTTCTTCTTCCAGTCTTTTTTCTATGCATACTTAACTGGGTTAGATCATTTTTCTAAATAAAATGTCTCCACTTTGTAACACAGCATTCAAATGACAACATTCTTCAAATTATTACAAGCTCATAATAAACATAATTTTTAATGAATACCTAGTATTTTATCTTGTTGATAAGAATTTAACCACTTTAAGATGCATGGGTTTGCCTAATGAACTCTGCCTGGTTTTACTTTTCATTTATTTCTACCAATTCTCCAAGTAACCAGATATTTCTTTTTCTCTCATTCTCTCTCTCACTCAACCCATTTTCCTGCTTCTGGTTTCCGAAGTTCCAATATTAAGTGAAAAACTCACAAAACAAAGAAGTATATAACTGTGTTTAATTCCTTGAAGAGTAAGTAAATAAAACACCTTAGATTGAGTCCTTAAATCAGACTATTAGTTAGAAAGGAGATTAGAACTATGATTTGTTACTAAATAAAGATGCTCAATCTTTTTCTACTACATTTTACCGCATTATTGTTCTGTCTGCAAACAGAGTGAAAACAAAGGAATATACTCTTAGGTTACTCCTGGGATACTCTGTATTGGGCCAATCCAACTGTTCCTAATTAATTTTAACTATGACAACTCCTCCCAAATGCTGAACATTCCAAGCCATTTTTGAGAATGGCTGACTATCACTCAAAGAAGTATGGATTTCCTGAGTATACTGGACTATAATTTCAGGCACAGGAGAAAAATATCATTATTGTGCCCTTCCCATAGTCGGAACTCAAGCAATATGTCATGTTAAATAAACACTCTTTCTGCTTCTGAGAACATGTTGTAATTTTTATACTCTGACCTGATATTTACTGTCATAACTGTTAAACCACTAAGATGACACATTTATTAACACATATCATGTATTTTTCTTTAATGAAATTGAAAACAAACACCACCAACTATGAAATTATGAGAGATTTTTTTCCTCCAACTTCCAAAGTTTCTATAATGCGGTTATTATCACTCTTGCAATTAAAAAAAAAAAAAAGCATTAAGGGGAAGAGTATTCTTAGAGCATTTATTGTCTTAGACCATTTACTAAGATTCTTTTCAATTAAGTCCCATTCTAAGGGCTTCTTTATTGTTTTTTTTTTTAATGTTTATTTATTTATCTTGTGAGAGAGAGTGCACACACAGGAGAGGGACAGAGAGAGAGAGAGGAAGGAAAGAATCCCAAGCATAGCAGGAGCCTAACACAGGGATTAATCTCACAAATCGTGAGATCATGACCTGAGCCAAAATCAAGAGCCCAATGCTTAACTTACTTGAGCAACCCAGGCACCCCAATATAATTCATTACATCTAAATTTTTTTTAAAGATTCTATTTTTTTTTTTTTTTTTAAGTAACCTCCACTCCCAGCCTGGGTCTCGAACTCACAACCCCAAGATAAAGAGTCATATGCTCTACTGACTTACTTAGCCAGTCAGGAGCGCCCTAAGGATTTTTTTATTATTAAAAAGAGAATTCTTGCTAAATTAAACAAGAAAATTTCAGCATAAAGCTGAACTGCTGGAAGATCATTAAAAAAACTCATATCATGTCATATTTCAATAAAATAACACTTTTTATCATCATCAAGAACACCGCTTGTATACCCATAATTATACTGTCTACATACCATAAAAAAACACTGGAGATTCAGAAGCAAAAGACATGGCTTCCAGCCTCAAGAAGTTTACTATCTAATTAGGACAAAAGGACATTTAGTGAAAAAGAGCATCAAAAATACAAGGGAGCACTGGATATGCCAAGCATCTAGTACACAGAGAAGAGTAAAATAGCTTTTGAAATCCCTGGTTCAAATCTCAGATCTACCACATAATAGCTCATGTAAATTACTTCCCTCATTTGTAAAACTGACTGTTAAATGAAGTAAAACTTGCATATAGTAACACCCTTGCATATACAGTAAAAAAATATTCCTTACATATAGTAAGAAAGACTGATAGTATTATTAAGGATACAGGCTTGAGGAAGAAATGGGCAATTGGAAAAGCTTAAAGAAAGTATTAATATCTTTTTTGTAATCTATCACCACAAGCAAAAATCACAAGATCTCTCTCACTCAAGTTTTACTTCCTTTATAGAATAAACTATAATATCTAGTGAAGACAACTGAAATTAGAAAACACTAAAGCTATACAACACGAAAGTACCCTTGGAAAGTTCCACTAGGGCTATAAATCATAGAATATGATTTATAAAAAAGAATATTAGTGGGAAAGGTCCTTAAATCAGCTAATTCAAACTCCCCTACTAGAATGTAAGTTCCATGTTTTGTCTCCAGGAATTGTTATCTATTTTGTTCCTTAGTATAGCTGCAGTACCTAGAATAATTTCTAGCACACAGTGAATACTCAACAACTTTTTGTTGAGTGACTCTTAAAATTAAGAAAATCAAGGCCCTGGAGGCCTAACTCAATGCCACAGAGTTAGCTCCTGGCATATCTAAGACTGGAACTAACATTTCATTATTCTAGTATTCTATCCTCTCTAGAAGCTAAAATATGATAATTTAGATGATTTATTTTGGTGGTTGGGGAGTTGGCAGGTTGGCTGTCAGGCAGGGAAAGAGGAAGGAAGGAGTAAATTAAAATATTTTTCACATTTTCCCCCCAAACTGTCAGCTTTGCTTAACTGATAAAGGCAAAATACTATAAACAAGACTATCCTAGCATAGTGCCTAGCACATAATAGGTACTTAACAAATATTTGTTTAAAGAAAGAACCTACTCCAAAACCACTATTATCTCATGACCAGGGACAGAAACTAACTTCAACATCTGTTTAATCTTTTAACAGATTAACAGAGCTCTTTAAAATTTGCAGTCATTCATAAGACAGTTTTTAATCACTTTCTTCCAGATGGGCAAAGGAAGAGAGATGAATTAAAAGATGTCCCTGCCCTGGAGGATTTCTCTCTTGAGCATGCCTGTGTCTAAGTGTGTGTGTTGGGGGGAGGGGGAGGAGTGTGACACAAATAGATCAATAATGAATGTGAGACCAGGCTGATTACCTTAGTTTATTTGCTTCAAGCAATTAAAAACTTAAATCGAAAAAATACAAATTAGAAAAGTTTTAAAATAACAAGGAGGCACATTAGGGTATATTAACACTTAGGTTCTTTTTCATATCCCTTTACATGTATCTTATTGCTTCTTAATGTCTTAAAATCAAAATATTCTAACCTGATTTAATTTGAATTTTCAATATAAATGAACCATCTATGTACATTCTCTCATATGTGAGACACTGAAGGGTAATACTGAATCAGTATTACATGTTAATATTTAAATACATAACCACAAGAACATATTTAAATTATTTAACTGTCTATAAAACTGACAGAGCCTGAAGAAAATTTCCAGAGATGAATGATAGTAAACAGAAACTAAAAAACATAGTATTACCCAGGGAGAGAATAAAGTATGTACACAACTAAGAAACAAATCTATAGAAGACTTCAAGAAAACAAAAACTTCAAGAGAGGAAAACTCCTGCCTCATTTGGCCAACACAGCCAGAGAGCAAGAGCTTGGCCAATGGGATCTCGTATAATGCAAGTCACTAACTAGACTCACAAAAAGTGAACACCCAAAAGTCAATGTTGCCACTACTCATATTTGAGTTTCAGGACGACCCTTCCGAAGAGATTCACCACCAAAACTAAACTGCCACATTCCAAGGATTCTTCTCTGTCATCTGCTTGTCAAAATACAATAAGCAACACCAAGAAAACTGGGAAACAAACAGACTTCGGTTATGAAACTGAGAAATCCTGCAAATTGAAGTTAGTTATTTTACCTGAGGGACCTGTTTATAGGTGACTCCAGGTTCCTGGGGGAGAAAACATTATTCACTCAGTTTCTCTATCCCAGAGTGCTAAGTGATACACTCCAAAGCCTTTTGCTCCAACACAGGAAACTCCTCGGCCCAAATGTATAAGCACTAACAAATCTAGGCCAAGGAGACTACAAGGTAGCAGGGAGATATAAGGCAGGAAGGAAGGCTGTGGTGGGCCTCTACGGGGAAGTACATGGTCACCAGCTTTGTAGAAAACAAACTGAGAATTTGAGGTTGAGGGTGAGTTTTGGTCAGAGGAGCAGGAAGGGACTGACAGGTGCATGTCACCTCATCATCCTGAACATCATGAGATTACAATCGGCTCTCTTTACAGACAGGGAGGAACAAGGCTCCCAGAGTGAATGATGTTGAAGCACAAGGTTTTCTGGGAAGCAAGAGGACTGGGCTCTACAGGAAACAGAAAGACAAGAGGAAAGACCCAGAGAACAGGTTCTCTCCCGCGTAATGAGTGATCTCAATAGTCATTCCCAGCACCAAGACTGGTGGAACCATCACACCTGTAAAAGGATGTTTCCCTGTTATCCATGTGGGCAACGATTAAGTGAAAGCCCACCCGGTTAGAGTGGAAGCAGGAAGAGACATAACTGGGGGGTCTGACCCAGAAGGAAACCTGATCAGGAGGGGAAGAGGCTGAGTTCAGGAACAGGCTAGCAGGGTAATAAGTACTTGGGGAGAAGAAGACTTAACTTGGAAGAGAGACGGACTATCAGAAACTGCTGGGGAAGGGAGGACTTTCTTTCACTGGACTCCACGGGGAAAGGGCCAGTTTCGAGAGGAAAGACAGGCTTAGAGGGGACCCTGAGCGTCTAGGTCTGGAAGGTGATTATTAACTACGAGAAGCGCTCTGCATGGCCCAACCTCGTGCGGGGCGAGGGCTGACCAGGGGGTGAGGCTGATCCGCGCGAGCTCAACAGGAGCTCACCTGGAGCGCGTCCGGCCTGGAAGGAGGAAACTTCCTGGCTGGGTGAAAGCTGCGTGGAGTGAGAGGGGCCAGACGGCAGCTGAGCAGGGAAGGGGGCACTGTCCACTCAGCTGTGGGACGTAGTGGCGGCGGGACCCGGCTCGGCGGGGGGGGGGGGGGGGGGGGGGGGGGGTTGTGGGGCGGAGCCAAGGCTGCAGCGGCGGAGCTGCTGGCTCGGGATGGCGCCCTCCCTCAGTCACAGTGTCTCACACTCGCACGATACACACGCTCTCTCTCTCTCTCTCACTATCGGCCACCCCGCCCGGGGCGAGAAAAACTGCCCGGGTCGGTGAACCACAGGACGGTGGGGGAGGGGGTCGGGTTGGGGACACCGACCGACTGAGCCGGACCGGCGGGCGGCGTTACCTGTGTCAAGGAGAGCTGGGCCGCCGCAGCCATGGTGTTTCCATCATGCACGGGAGGGGAAGGAAGGACGGGCGAACTGGGGCTCCGGGCGGGGAGGAGGCGGAGGGAGCGGTCAGAGGCGAGGCCCGGGCAGGCGGGCGGGCGTCTCCCCTAACTTCGACAACTTCCCTCCTCTTGCCCGCCCCGCCCCGCCTGGCCCCGCCCGCCCGGCGCCGGCGCGGCAGCGCCCAAATCCTGGCGCCGGAGTTTGCGCTGCCGGACGGGAGCTTTACACATCCCCACCCCACCCCCACGCACGGGACCGCCCGAGAAAACCCGGTGCGGATATAAAAGTAAGGCGGACGGGCCGTGTAGGCTTTGGGCTGGTGAGATCAAGATAGAAATAACGGGACTTCATATATGCTAGACTCCGTGCTAGACACTTTATCTTTCAAGGGTATGAATAGAAGGAACTGAGACACAAATAAATCGTATAAATGAGGAAACTGAAACACAAATAAGTGTTTTACCTAAGGTCATACAGCTGATTAGAGAGTCAGATTAGAATCCAGGTCTAACTCCAAAAACTTTCATTTAACCAGCTGCTATTAGGGTGCAATACTGAAAAAGAAGACTTTTGGGGCACTTGGGTGACTAAGTCGGTTAAACATCTGACTCTTGATTTCAGTTCAAATCCTGAGTTCATGAGTTCACGCGTTCAAGCCCCATACCAGGCTCCTTGCGCTGGCAGTTCAGAGACTGCTTGGGATTCACTCTCCTCTCTCTCTGCCCCTTCCATACACTCACTGTCTCTCTCTCAAAAAATAAATAATGAACTTTAAAATTTAAAAGAAAGAGAGAGAAAAAGAAAGAGAGAGAGAGAGAAAGAAGACTTTTAAGTCATTCCCTCCAGGAGCCAAAACCCAAGTGGGAGGGGTGGAGGAATAATTTTCTTGCCTGCTTGCTGCCTGCCACACGTATACGGTTTTATAAAAGAGCCCTGGGACCTGCTCAGGTGCCTGCATCATGCCTAACTCCTCCCATTGTCCACCTGGCAAACTTCTACTTTCTCAGCACTTGCTCAAGTATCTTCCCCTTTGCAAAGCATCTCCTGACCTCCCCAAGTCAGAGTTACACACTCTTCCTTAACATTCCTTCTCTGCCTTGTGAAGTCATTATCACTCTAATGGTTCTTTACATCTGTCTACCCCTCTAGACTGAGAGCTCCTCAATGGCAAGGAGTGTTTATGATATATCTGTATATCATCAGACCCTAGCATATAGCATGTACTCAGTAAAGACCTTTGTTCCCACCTGTGTTAAACATAATGCATCCTACACTATCTCATACTGCCATCTTCAGTTGGAATTACCAACCAGTTCCTAGAAACCCTGATCTTTAAAGACTTGGCTTATACACCACCTACTTTAAGAATATTTATGGGAACAACTACCTTACCTCCTAGTTGCTCTGATATAATCCTTTTTATATTCTGCCTTGTTTTTCTGTACCCCACTACACTATAAAATCCTTGAGGACAGGGGGCTGACTCATTACTACATCCCATTCGCAGTTTAGCTTACCACAGAGTAGGCCTCAATAAATGTTTTTGCCCAGAATTGGTCTTCCTTTCTCAGTCATGGTGGCTTCCCACATCAACAAACCACAACTCTATCAGGCCCATGTCCTTTTAACCATTATCATTGCAGTCCCCATTTGACCTACTAGGAGAGCCAACTGAACAAGACCCATATGACGGAGTAAGCCTCACCTAAATTTTTAGACCTTTGCCACCATAGGCAAACCATCCCAGAAATGCCCCCAGAAACTCCTAACTCTACTCCACCCCCTTTTTACAAGGTGCAGCCATAAGGAGCTAGTCATGCAGGTCTGGTAGACAACCACTTATTCAACAGTCTCCTTTGGTCTCTTTTTGCTGTTATTCTTTTTAACTCAAGGGAGAAGGGGAGATACTGTTTTAAACTATTCTACCTTGGTACATTTGTCAGCTATAACCACAACTGATGTTTCTATTTGACTCTTCTATTTTACATTATCACATTTGAGCTTCACAACAACCCTAAAAGGCATGAACCCACTTTATAGATGTGGTAAATGAAGGAACGGGGGTTAAATGACTTGCCCAAAGTTATACAGCTAATAACCAAAGCAGTATAGCATAGCAGAATAAACAGGGCTTATATATCAGAAACATCCAGGTTACAATTCTGGCTCCACCATTTACTAGCTGTACAATCTTAGGATTGTTGTGAGGATGAATAAGATAGCATATATGAAAATCTCTATAGATGTAGGTAGTTGTAGATGTAGATGTGGGTTAAGAAGTCTGAAATCCATGGAGTGAATTACCATGGGAAACACAAATTCACTTGCTATTCAAAGAGGTTCCTCCAAATGATATGAAATACAAGATAATATTCTTGTTTGAATAGAGTAGAATTCCTCATGTATAGAGTTTTCTAGAAGGCAGTTGGGATAATAAGGAGCATATTGGAATCATTTCATGTGTGGCCTCAAACAAACCATTTAACCTTTATTGAGCCTCAGCTTCTCATATATAAAAATGAGCAGATCAGGGGCACCTGAGGTGGCTCAGTCCTTTAAGTGGCCAACTCTTAGTTTTGGCTCAGGTCATAATCTCAGAGTTTGTGATTTCAAGCCCCATATCCAGCTCCTCACTGACAGTGCAGAGACTGCTTGGGATTCTCTCTTTCTCTCTCTCTCTTTCTCTCTCTCTCTCTCTCTCTTTCTCTCAATAAATAAACTTAAAAAAAATAATGAGCAAATCAATGTGGAAAATGTGGAGGATATATAAGGAATTATTACTGTTATAATCACTGTGTGGTTTATAGTAAATCAAAACCAACACATTGTATTTTTTTAGTATTGCATTTCACAGTTTATGTTTTTACATATAGCATTTAGCACAACTCCTAGAGATGAATACATGATAAAAGTTTATTGAAATGAACTAAATGCATAGTCTCACGTGTAGTCATTACTTGCATCTTCATTTTATCCCCATTCTACAGATGTGAAAACCAAAGAACAGATATTTTATAAATAACTTGTTTAAGCAAGGGCAATGTAAAGCAGGTTTGAGTCTTTTAAAATAATAATAATGATAATCAGAGCCCTCGGCAAGGGAAGACAAGCTAAAAATCATTACATGGGAGTTTCCCCAGGCCCCTTTCCAGACCACCAATAATTTTTACTGGCTTCCTTTTCTATTCATCAGTTCCGGTTTAAATTTAAAACTTGACATGTAATGGAGGATGAGAATGATGGTCCAAACTCCCAAAAAGGCCTAGAACTTCTGAGACTGGATATTTTTTTTTAATGACACACCAATGACAGTTTGCAAATGCCTGTCCCAGATCTCATCAAAGCACTGGGTCATATCCCAAATCTATTTTAGGAGAGTAAAATGTAGCTACTGGAAGATATGTTGTGATCTAATTCATTGTAACAAGAATGAGCATTATGGAGCAGACAAACAGGCTTACCTGTTTTTCCTAGGGCAACTTAATGTCTTTGGGTCTCTAAGCTTCATATTCCTCATATGTACATTGGAGATATTAATACCCACTTGTAGGGATGATAAAAGGACTACAAATCATGCATAAATGTTTTATCAAAGAGCCTTGACTGGAATAGATGCCTAATAAGTAGCTATAAAGATACCATTCTTCAAGATCACCGTTTAACTCTACCCATCAGACAACTCTCCAATTACAAAGTAAGTTTTGCAGATATGTGAACTTATTTCATTTAATCCTCACAACAACCCTATAGGGATTATTATTTTTATTTTATAGAAGAGCAATTTGTCCAAATCCATACTGACAAAGGTAGACATTATACATAGGTCTTCCACCTCAAATGTGCTTTTTACTAGGGCGTGTTGCTGGTACCCTGTAGATATTGATCACCTCCAAGAAGCCTTGTTAAAATGATGCTTTGACCACGGAAAGCTGAAGATTATAATAACCCTAAACCCAAGACGATCCTGAAGAAGAGCACTTAGACCATGAACAGCTTTGTCATGGGCCTATCTTTCCATCTTTCTATCCTACTCTAACACCCACTCCTTCTCCCCAACCCACCCTTCAGGGACACCACAGCTACTTTTATTTCTTTATATTCCAACTTTAGAAGTGACTGTCCTATCATCTCTTCATGAACAAGGCACATCTGTAATGTCAGCATTTAGAAATACAGGATGCTTGATTGAAACTATGGGAGAAAAAAAAACTGAGGAGTTCTCTGAATATACAAAGAACCAGTTTATTTGCATGAGACTTTGAGAAAGGCCTTCCATATAAATGGTGCTAAGCAACAACAACAACAATAAAAAAAACTTGAACTACAATTGTAGTGATAATCTGGAGCTCATGCTTCCAAGCTATTGGTTGCATAAATATAGCCCATTATTGTTCATGTTTGCCCAGGGCAGAAAGAATATGTGAGGCTGCACAATAATAACAATTGTGCTACACAAATAACTGTCCCTGTGCCAGGAACTGAAAAGAACAAGCAGTAAGATTTTTAAATGCCATGCACACCCAGGGTGTGATAGGACGTTTCAAAATTGTCTTCATCACTAATTTTTCAGGGCAATGGAGTGTCCTGGGAAGAGTCTGAATTTAGAAGTGAGAAGGCCCAGTCTGGTCCAGTCTCGGCTCTGCTGCCTCCTAATTTTGTGAACTTGGGCAAGTCTGTGAACTCTACCAAGCCATTGTTTCCTGTTAAACTGAAGGTGATAATAGCACATACCTGATTGTGCTATTATAATGATTAAATGAAGTTTCATGTGAAAGCAGTTAGCCTGGTACCTGGAACACAGGGGACACTAGATGAACAGTAGCTCCTTTTTCTTCTTACTAGAGATTACTTAGGGGTTGAGAAATCAGAAACAAAATAGAAATCATTTTCAAAGATCTTCACTGGTTTACCAAAACCTACCTTGATGGATTTTTTAATAAAATCCATTCATCCACTAGTAATATTTATTGAGTACTACAGAGATTATTACACTGGTGTCCCAAAAGTCCCATTGGCTTCTAGTGAGCAAGCAAACGCAGTTTTACACTTGCCCTATTTCTTCCTTTTTTCTTTCCTTCCTTTGCCTTTCCTCCTTTCCTTTTTCTTTTTCTTTCTTTCTTTCTTTCTTTCTTTCTTTGCTTCTTTCTTTCTTTCCTTTTCTTCTTTTTTTCTTGTTTTCGTTATAAAGTGTCCTGGAAACTATAAGAAAGCAAAGAACATCATGGGAAAGAAAAAATTTGCACTCAAGACTGCAAATCCTTTCATCTACTGATTTCAAAGCATTGTCTCCATCACTAATTACTAGCCCTGCTTAACATGTGGGAATGCTGAGACACCATCAAATTAAGAAGCTTGCCCTAAATCACAAGGCAAGTCAGGGGATGGGCTACAGACTGAACAAAGCTGTCCTGTTTGCCAGCCTTGGGCTCTAAAGTAGGACACATGAGAGTCAATAGAGGCTTCAATTAATGAGGAGAAAAGTTTGGGGAATTCTGATTTTGTAACTTTGAATCATTTCAGTGACAAGAGCATGGACTTTAGTCAACTTGGACTTCAAATCTCAGTTCAGCTCCTTAAGAACTGTGCAACGTCAGACAAATCATAAGTCTTAGTTTCCTTCTCTATAAAGTGGGAGTATTCATTCTTCTACGGATTTAGGAAGAGTTAAACGATGGAACTTTTTGAAACTACCCAGTGCCATGTCGTGCACTTAGCAGGTTCACATAGTTGGAGAAAACTAAGACATGCCACATACACACATAATGACAAACAACTCATTCAGTCAAAGATTTTTCTAAGCCATAATCACAGTTGTGTCTCAGTTTAAAATAATGACTGTGTATTGAACATCTTATAACACAAATAGAGAACGCCTTGTTCAGTCCATCGCTTTTCTTCACTTATTCTGTGCTTTTTTTCCATAAAAAGTCCAAGCTATCAGCAAGTTTGGTTGGCTCAACCTCCAGTATATATCTGAAATTCCATTTCTGTTTTCAAAATATATTCCAGATCTGACCATTTCTCTCTCTTCACTGCCACCATCCCCTGTCTCCTGGGCCACTGCTAAAACTCTTTAACGAAGCTCCCCAATTCCATGTTTGCACGTAGGTCTATTCTCCTTATCATAGGCAGAGTGATCTTTTAAAATAAACAAATAAAAAGATCTTGTCATTTCTCTGTTTAAAACCTTCAGGGACTTCTCAAACTCTAGACCATCACTTACAATGATGGCCAGGTCTTTCCAGGTAAAGTAGAGGTCAGCAAAGCACAGAGGAGCAAGTGTGTTTTGAGCATCCTGAGATGTTTTGTGGAAGGCAACATTGTGGGGATAGAAGAGGGAGAAACTAGCTAAGATAGAGGAGATATTAGGACATACTCAGAAGAAATCGTATCCAGGCCAGAAGACGGTTAGGGGAATGTGTTCCTCTGGAGGTTCAGACAAGCAAAATCATTAGTGCCACAAAAGGGACCATTATTGTTTTGTATTGATAACATTTTCAAATCTAGTCACCTTGATTTTTTAAAAGAACAACCTGTAATCAATTTCACCCTTTCAATAGGAAGTCAGGAACCCTGACATCAGGACAGTCAGGCTGTCCTGACAAATTTGAGATTAGATCAAAACCCTCCACTTATAAGCTATAACACCATGGACAAACTACTTAAAAGTCTTTGAGCCTCAGTTTTATGCAAACTACATCACAGTTATAAAATTAAATGGACAATGCATATAAAGCACATTACCTGGTGTCTGGCACATGGGAATAAGTGCTCAACAAATGGGAAGTATCACATTATGGTTATGACAATGATAATTAAGGATTTGCTTATCTTTATAACTACCCCATGTTATCTAGCTTTACTAATAAGCACTGTCAATATCTCATCCCTAACAGAGATCTGAAGTAAATCTGTCAAATTTTGAAGGTCCAGGGAGACTGTCCTCATTCATAGCAACATTTGGCCCTGAAAGATACAAAAAATAGGTTCCTATTTCACTGGAGGCACTATCCACTCTATCCTACAGTTCAGAAAATCAAAGTATATAAAAAGGAGTAGCAACAGTTTGCATTTAAATGTATGTGAATGTAATTATACGCCTTCAGTGCTCAGTGTTTAAAGAAAGGAGGTTTTGTTGTTACTTTCAATATTATCTCTATATGCAAGCCAAAGATTTCAGCTGATGCTCAACCAAAGAAGCAAGGATTTAAGTCTGAAGAAAATAATTGGCTGTGTTGAGCTTATGCAGACACAATGTGTCTGTATATTATACTGAATAACTTCTAGAATTTTTCAAGGATAATTCTGACAATATACAAGTTTTGCCTTACTAAGTGTCAAGCTTAACCTCAAGTAAGAGACAGCTGTTCTTTTTGCAAAATTATGTAGTATAAGTAGGTAAGATGAAGGAAGTAAATGATTAAGAGCATGGATTTAGTATCGTTAAGACTTGATTTCAAATTCTGGCCCTGCCCCTGGGAACTTGGGCAAGTTACTTAACTACTCTGCCTCTCATGTGTGAAATGGGAATGATAATCCCTACCCCACTACATATTTTGGGTAGTTTTGTTACATCAAAACACAGTGGAGTCTAGAAAATCATCAACTTTGAAGAATTGGAGTGAAGAAAGCCAATTGTTTTTGAAGGGCTATAAATTTGAAATTGTTTGTAAAACAAAGTATCTCTATAATTAAATGTCTATCCAAAGGGCACTGAGAAAAAAAGTTTTTTACTACTTAACAGAGAAGATTCTGGAACTTCAAGGAATCAGTAATTATCTCAAGCCCATCAGGGAACACTGAAAAACATCCTGCAAACTCCTAGTGGGCTCATTTTCAGGCCACTGATTAGAACCACCAAGGACAGATTTATTGAACTATGGAACTTGTAAAGAGCAGATAAATGGGCTTCTATCCATTTATTAATTTATTCAACAAGTTAAGTTTTAAGTATATACTATGCCCCAAGCATTTTGCAAAGCAGCGGAGTTACAAAAGTGAATAAGGCATAGTCTCCAACCTCAAGGACCACATAGTCTAGAAAGGAAGACAGACAAGCAAAATGGCAATTATAAATGCAATGTAATAAAATTATGAGAATAAGATTCCAGTGATGTGGAAACACACTGGAGGAATACAACATCTGTGCTATGGGACAAAGAAGGGGAGTAGAAGTTGTATATAAGCTGAGATCTGGAGAATGGGTAGAGATTACCTTGAAGCAAGGGATGGATGGAGAATGGAGTGCATCAGGCAGAGGGAATAATGTGCACAAAGGCCTAGAAGCAAAAAAGAGCAAGGAACTGGGAAAAATATTGTGATTCAGTTGGCTCAGATTTTCAAGATGCAAAGCTAAGATGAGATGCAAGTAAGTAAATGAGAAGTGAAATCTTTATTCTAAGGGCAATGTGGAGTTGTTGAAAGCTTCCAAGGTTGGGAAATAAAAACCCAAGATTGTGTTTTAGAAAGGTCACTGTCAAGGTGCCTGGGTGGCTCAGTTGGTTAAGCGTCCAACTTTGGCTCAAGTCACGAGTTCATGCCCCACGTTGGGCTCTGTACTGACAGCTCAGAGCCTGGAGCCTGCTTTGGATTCTGTCTCTCTCTCTCTCTCTCTCTCTCTGTCTCCCTGTGCCTCCCCATCTCACACTCTGTCTCTTTCTGTCTCTCAAAAATGAATAAATGTTGGGGCACCTGGGTGGTTCTGTTGGTTAAGCATCCGACTTCGGCTCAGGTCATGATCTCACGGTTCATGGGTTCAAGACCTGCATTGGGCTCTGTGCTGACAGCCATCTCAGAACCCAGAGCTTGTTTCAGATTCTGTATCTCCCTCTCTCTCTGACCCTCCCCTGCTCACACTGTGTGTGTGTGTGTCTCTCTCTCAGAAATTTAAAAAAAATGAATAAACGCTAAAAAATATATTTTAAAAAAAGAAAGAAAGGTCACTCCCTTCAACATTGTACTGGAGGTTCTAGCCAAGGCAATTATGCAAAAAAAAAAAAAAAAAGTAAAGTCATCCAAATTGGAAAGATGTAAACTACCTTTATTCACAAATGAGATGATCTTGTGTGTATGGAAAATCCTAAAGGAACAACAACAAAAATTATTAGAATAAACAAGCTCAGCAAGAAGCAAGATTGCAAGATTCAAGATCAATGACAGTTGTATTTCTATATACTAGCAATGATTAATAAGAAAATGAAATTAAGATGATAATTTTGTTACCAATAGCACCAACAAGAAAAAGTACCTGAGAATAAATTTAAAAGGAGACATTTAAGACTTGTAACTGATAACTTTAAAACATCACTGAAAAAAAAATTTAAAAGACCTAATAAATGGAAAGACTTTACATGTTCATGGATTAGAAAACTCAAGTTTTCTAAGATTCAAGTTGAGATGGCAGTACTCCCCAAATTTATCTACAGATTCAGTGTAATGTCTATTAGAATCTCAACTAACTTCTTTGTAGAAATTCACAAGATGATTCTAAAATTCATTTGGGGGACGCCTGGGTGGCTCAGTCGGTTGAGCGTCCGACTTCAGCTCAGGTCACAATCTCATGGTTCATGGGTTCGAGCCCCACGTCAGGCTCTGTGCTGACAACTAGCTCAGAGCCTGGAGCCTGTTTCAGATTCTATATCTCCCTCGCTCTCTGACCCTCCCCTGCTCATGCTCTCTATCGCTCTCTCTCTCTCTCTCTCTCTAAAAAATAAATAAAAACATTTTTTTTTTAATTGGGTAGGGGTTCCTAGGTGGTTCAGTCAGTTAGGCATTCTACTCTTGGTTTTGGCTCTAGTCATAATCTCACAGCTGAGAGTATAGCCTGCTTGGAATTCTCTCTCTCTCTCTCTCTCCCTTCCCTCAAAATAAATAAACATTAAAAATTTTTTAAATTTTAATTTTTTTATAGATTTATTTTTGAGAGGGAGTGAGACAGAGTATAAGCAGAGAAGGGGCAGAGAGAGAGGGAGACACAGAATCTGAAACAGTCTCCAGGCCCTGAGCTATCAGTACAGGCCTGATGTAGGGCTCAAACTCATGAACCGTGAGATCATGACCTAAGCAGAAGTTGGATGCTTAACCAACTGAGCCCCCCAGGTCCCCAACATTTTTTTTAAATGGATAAATTATTTGAATAGCTATTTCTCCAAAGGATAAATACATGTGGCCAAAAAGTGCACAAAATATGCTCAACAGCTCACATCATTAATTGTTAGGGAAATGCTAATCAAAACCACAGTGAAATAGAACTTCACACCTCCTAAAATGGTTGTAATTTTTAAATGGACAATAACAACTGCATATCTACATGCAAAAGAATGTTGTTGAGATTGTTATAATAATCCAGTATTGGGGCGCCTGGGTGGCTCAGTAGGTTAAGAGTTCAACTCTCCACTTCAGCTCAGGTCATAATCTCACAAACTGTGAGACTGAGCCCCTCATCTGCACTGTTAGCACAGAGCCTGCTTGGGATTCTCTTTCACTGCCCCTCCCTTACTCATGTTCACTCTCTCTCAAAATAAATAAATAATTTTTAATAATCCAGTATTGGCAAGGATGTGGAGAAATTACACTCTTATTACATTGCTGGTGGAAATGTAAAATGAGACAGCCACTCTGGAAAACAATTTGACAGTTCCTCAAAGAGTTAAACATAGAATTATCATATGCCCTAACAATTTTACTCTTCAGTATATAGCCAAAAGAATTAAAAACATATGTCTTCATAAAAATATTCACATGAATATTCATAATAACATTATTTATAATAACCAAAAAAAGGTATAAAAAACCAAATGTCCATCACTGATGAATAAATACACATGGTATATCTACACAATGGAGTACTATTCAGCAATAAAAAGGAATGAAGTATTGATAATTCTACAACATTGATGAACCTTAAGAACATTACACCACGCGAAAGAAGCCAGACATAAAAGACTTTTGTGCCCCACATTGTATGATTCCATTTATATGACATGTCCCAAATAGGCAAATCCATGGGGACAGAAAGTAGATTAACATTGTCAGAAGCTGAGAGAAAGGTGAATGAGGTGTGACTGCTAATTGTATGGGGTTTCTTTTTGGATTAATGAAAATGATCTGCAATTAGATAATGATGATGGCTGTGCAACTCTGTGAATATTCTAAAAAACTACTTAATTGTGCATTTAAAACAAACAAAAAAAAAGATGTCACTCTGGCTCTGTGTAAAGGATGAAGCAGTGGGGTCAAGGATGCTTTAAAGAGATATAGATAAGAGTTGTTGGGACCACAACTATAGCAGAGGCAGTGGTCTGATTATAGGTTTGATTATAGAGATACAAAGAATACAGAATACCATAGTGGTTAAAGTTGTGGGTCTTAAAGAAAAACACATCCTGATTCCAACTATAGCTCTGCTACTTACTAGTTGTATGATTTGAGTTAAGTTCCTTAGCCTTCCTGAGCTTCAGTTCCCTGAAGCTCTATCTATAAAATAGAGATGATAAAAAATAGGATCTTACCTCATATGGCTATCATGAGGATTTGTTCATTAATTCAAAAACTAGTTATTCAGTACTTACTATGTGCTAAGCTCTGTTCTAGGTACTGAAGATATGGCAGTAAACAAAACAGACAAATCTCTTCCTTTGTGTAGCTTATATAAATTATTTATAAAAGTATAAATACATATATATAATATATAATCATAAGTTGATAAGGAGAAAAATATATCAGAGAAGAAAGAAAGATGGATGGGAAAGTATATGAGAAGGAGGAAGGGTTGGGATTTTAAATGTGGTCAGAAAAGTCCCATGGATAAGGAAACATTAGAGAAAAGACTTTGAGTAAGAGAGTGACAAAGAGTATATCTAGGATGGGGAGAAATCAAGGCAAAAGGAGCAACAGTGCAAGGCAGATGTGTGCCTAGTGGATTTGAGAAATATGAAGGACACCAATATGACTGCGGTAGAATGAGGGAAAGGGTGAATAATTAAGAAAGAAAGTCAGAGAGGTTATAGTATCCTACATCAAGTGAGGTCTTATGGGTCATTTTAAAGACTTCGCCTTTAACACTGAATGAGATGGAAAGTTACAGGAGTTTTGAACAGAGAAAGACCATAGTATAGCCTAAGTTTAAAAAAGATTATTTGGATTACTGTGGGAAAAATAGAGTGTAGATAACAAAAGCAGAAAGCAGTAAAATAAATATGATATTGTTGCAACAATCCAGATATGATGATGGCTTGTGTCAGAAAGTTAGCAGTTGGAGGTGGGGGAAAATGGAGGTTGGAGGAAGAAATGGTAGGAAGTGGTGAGATCTGTATATATTTTGAAGGCAGGGCTTACTTGATTTGCTAAAGGACTAACTGAGGTATGGAGAGAAGAAAAGAGTCAAGGATGATGCATGGATTTTGCCTAATGGAGTGAGATGGAGGAAGACTGGAAGAAACCAGTTTGGGGAGAACATCAGGAATTTTGTCTTGCACTAAGTTTGAGGTGCTTTTTGATTTTTTTTTTTTTAATTTTAGAAAGAGGGAGAGAGCAAGGGAAGGGAAGAAGGAGAGAGAATGTTCAACACAGAGCCTGATGCAGGGCTTGATCCCAGAACCCTGAGATCATGACCCGAGCCAAAATCAAGAGTTGGACACTCAACTGAGCCACCCAGGTGCCCAATAAGTTCGAGATAATTTTTAAACATCTAAGTTGAAATGTCAAGAATGCAATTGAAATAAAAGTGTGGAGTTCAGGGGGGCAGAAAGCATAAGGCCATGAGACTGGGTAAGACTATCTATACAAAGAGTGTCTGTAGATCCAAGAAGTCCAGCTGCAGCCACTCCAATGTTAGAAATCAAGGAAATGAAATGGAACTAGCAAAAGAGAGGGAACTGAGAAGGAGAAATCAACAGTGAGTTTAGAGCAAAACCAGGAGAGCATGGTGTCCGTCCTGGAGCCAAATAAAGACAAATTGTTTCAGGAAGAAATGAGGAAGGAAGGAGGGAGTTAGCAAATGTGCCTGATCTGATTATAGAGCTACTTAGATAAGAAGTGAGAATTGACCTCTAGATTTATCAACATGGAGTTCTTTGGTGACCTTGGTAAAAACAGCTTCAGTTAAGGGAGGGAATAAAACCTGATTAAAGCGGCCTCCAGAAAGATTGAAAAGGTAGGACTTCAAATCAAGGAATGTAGATAATTCTTTAGAGTTTAGAATGTAGATAATATTTGAGTGAAATGAAGAGCAGAGAAATAATGTGTTACCTAGAAGGGAATATGGAGTCAAGAGAGGTTTCTTTTTTTAATATTAGAGATACTATTGTGCTTCTTTAAGCTGATGGGATGATCCTTTGAAAAGTGAAATACTAATGAGATAGACAAGAGAGAATTGCTGGAGCATAAGGGAAAGGATTTGCTTTCAGAGTACCATTGAGAGGACAGGAGTATACAGGCATGGATGAAGGTGGGCGGGTTATCTGCTAAGAGGGAACAGAAAGAAGAAGGTACTGGAAGTTTGAAGGGAAAAAAGGGCGAAATAGTCATTTAGGGAAAGTAGATAAACATTTAAAATAAAATGATTACCAGATATCAGTAAAGGATCACTTGAGGTTAGTGGTAATGAATTTGTAGAGTCCAATTGACATCATTGTGGGGTTTTCTTCAACAACTTTCCAAAAGGTAGAGTTAGATTGTCCAGGGTAGGGGTTTTTTGAGGCAGAATAACAAAGCAAGAAGAGGAAAAGAGAAGACGACATATCAAAGAAATAATTATAACATTGGACACGGGAATTTAAGCGGGTAAGAAAAGAACTGAGGACATAAGATGGGTAAGGAATGGTCAAAAGATGTTAGGATGACTGGCCTGGGGACTATCAGAGAACTATTAGAGCTGGGATGTTGGAAGGAATGAGCTAGAAATGCAGGAGTGGTAGAAGGATAAGAAAGAATATTAATAGGGGCCTCTGGGTAGCCCAGTGGGTTAAGCATCAGACTCTTGATTTTAGCTCAGGTCATGATCTCACAGTTGTGAGATCGAGCCCTGTGTGGGGCTCTGCTCTGAGAGCAGAGCCTGCTTAGGATTTTTTCCCACCCTCCCGCTCTGCCCCTCCCCAACTTGCATGCTCGCTCTCTCTTCCTCTCACTCTCTCAAAAAAAAATGTTTAAAAAGAAAAATTAATAGTAGATCACTAATCCCTAAGAAATATTATTAGTATTAAGACCCAGTCTATGTCTTCAAAGTGCTCATTATGTAGTACAGAAGACAAGGCAGAAATAAATGCTCAAGATAAGTACATGCAATGCCTATAGGGGCCAAAAGGAACCTTCAGGTAAATTTGAGGGTCAGATCAAGGAAAGCATCCAAAGAAGGAGGCATTTGAGGTGAACCTCAAAATGGAGCAAGTGCAGAGCATAGCCTGATAGATCGCAGCATTTAAATCATTGCAGTGAGTATTCAGAAAGCAGTGGTAGGAGCATGGGATGGGAACTATGGCAGAACACGAGACTAAAGAATGGACTGGGGCCAGGTTAGGAGATCTTTGAAACATCAGGCTAATGTGCAAGCATTTTTCTGTATGTAGTAGTGAGGTTAGGAGTCCTTCTGCATAAGTGAGCCCACTTCTTAGCATGATAAGAAGTCATATTGGCGGCACCTGGGTGGCTCAGTCGGTTGAGCGTCCAACTTCGGCTCAGGTCATGATCTCACGGTTTGTGGGTTCGAGCCCCGCGTCGGGCTCTGTGCTGACAGCCAGCTCAGAGCCTGGAGTCTGCTTCACGTTCTGTGTCCCCCTCTCTCTCTGACCCTCCTCTGCTCATGCTTCCTCTCTCTCTGTCAGAAATAAATAAAAACATTTTTAAAAAAGTCATATTGGTTTCTGTATTTTAATCAGTCTAAAGGTGCTTCTTCTCCATTACGTACTTATATATATATCATATTTAGAGTTTTGTATTTCACTAGGATTTTCTGATTGTCCTTGTGAGATCATCTCCAGTCTACTGCATTGATACTGTTATTTTTCTGCAAACAATGTACTGCCATACGCCCATTCCCTTTTTTTCCAACTTCATCTTCCAACTTCCATCTTTACCCCCCAGTGTTGGTAGGAAAGTCTAATATGTGACCCCTTTGGGCCCTGCCAGAAAGGGGTAGAAATAGGTTGGTTGGGATCAGAACTATGCTGTCCAGAGCATTAGGACTAGTCAAAGTGGACAGGAGTTGAAGGTGAAGAGTCAAATCCTCCCAGGGTAGAGGAAGACACAAGGGGCACAGTCTCACGACAGAGGTCACAATTTTTTCAGGAACTCAGTATCAGTACCAACGATGGGGTCAGTCCCTTTGCAAGCCATATTTATAATGTCATTTGAAAGTATCAGAACCTCTGTCTTTACAGACTAACCAGGTAAGTGTTGAAACCATTACCTTTTCTACCACATTATTGTGGTTTGGTCAAGTCCCTTCTTTCCTCTGAACCCAAGGCCCTGTCTATAAAATGAGGGATCTGGATTCATCCTTTTCTAGGGTTGCTTCCAACTAACATGTTCTATTTTTTCTGTTACCTTCTACTCTGTATTAAATTCATAACATGTGCCAGGCATTTTTCTAAGCATGAGACCCTTGTTCTCACCCCCTTTTCTCTTCACCCTTGTTATGAATTCTGTTGGGATTTTCTTGTTTAAAACGTTTGGAAAAAGTGATATGTTAGGAGGTTTATTTCACACAGCATATTTGAGAGAAAATCACATAAAGGGCTTTGTTTTTGTTCCAGCAGCTGAAACAGTAAAACCACCACTTGTACTGCCCTCAAGTGGTGACCCAAATATCTTCCTGGTTGTAGTTTAAGGAATGAAATGTTTTCAGAGGAGCCTAAGGCGGGTGGCTTTGATCGAATCTCTTTTAAAGGATGGGCTGAAGCTCATCATTGTTTTCATCAGCACACAAATCTGTTCTAGTTTCTCCTATCTTTAAAGAGCTATTTTATAACCCTGACTCCCTCTCCAGTCCTATTTCTCTGCTTCCCTTCACAGCCAAATTTCTCAAAAGAGTTATCAGTATACTCTTTCTAGTTCCTCATCTCCAATTTATTTTTAAGCTTTTTACTTCAGAATAATTGCAAACTTTCAGAAGAGGTGCACGAATATTACAAAGAATTCCTATACACTCTTCACCCCAATGCACCAGAACTTAATATTTTGCCACAATCTCTTTATCTGTGTGTATGCATATGTGTATGAATGCATGCATATATACAAATGTTTCCTGAACCATTTGAATTGTAGTATTTACCCCTAATATCCTAAATATTTGAGTGTATATTTGCTAAGAACAAGGACATTCTCTCTTTTTTAATTTTTTAAAGTTTTATTTAAATTTTTTTTGTTTTTGTTATTTATTTTTGATATAAAGAAAGATAGAGTATGAGCAGAAGAGAGGCAGAGAGAGAGGGAGACACAGAATTGAAGCAGGCTACAGGCTCTGAGCTGTCAGCACAGAGCCCTATGCGGGGCTCAAACCCTCAAACCATGAGATCATGACCTGAGCCGAAGTTGGATGCTTAACTGACTAGCCACCAAAGTGCCCCAGGACATTCTCTTATATACCTGCATCCTCCTACCCCGCCCTCTCCCATGTGTGATGATCAAATTCGGGAAATTTAACATTGATAGAAATCCTTATATTTAGTACATATTCAAAGTTCACTTAATGTCCTGATACTGTCCTGTCTAGCAGCTTTCCCTCTGATGCAGTGCCTGATCCCTAATCATACATTATATTTAACTTTCATGACTCTTTAGTCTCCTCTAATCTAGAACAGTTCCCCAGCCTTTGATTGTTATTCATGATATTGACATTTTTGGAAAGTACAGACCAATGTTTTGTAGAATTTCCTCCTATTTGGTTTTGTTTCATGTTTCCCTATAATTCTATTTCTTTTTCTCCTTTTTTTTTGGAGGGAGCAGGAATACTACCCATGGGATGTTATGTCCTCAATGCATAAAGTGAGGAAAAACATTGTGTCACCTGGTCCCATTGTTGTTCACTTTAACCATTTGGTTAAGATGGCATCTGTGAGGTTTTTTCACTATAAAGTTAGCATTTTTTCCCATATAAATAATGAGTAATCTTTGGAAAGGTACTTTGAAACTATATCAAGATCTTGTTCCTCTTCAAACTTATGCTCAAAGTTTCCAACATTCATTGCCAATTGATAGTCTCTACTACTTCTATGTTTTTGAACGCTGGTTATGCTAATGACTTCTAAATTCATATCTTCATCCCAGAACTCCCTTCTGAACTCCAAACTTACAACCAACTGCCTAATTGATATCTACTTGGATATTTCACTGACATCTTAAGTTTAACATGTGTAAAGTAAAACTCCTAAGCAATGTCTGAATTAATAATTCTAAAGGTGGCCAAGTGGTGATTTTATAATTCCATTATTCCACCTACATTTTTAGTTGACATTATACTGTAAGCAAGATCTTTCCCTTTTCTCTTACTTATTTATATATTTATTATCATTAGTATAGATTTATAGATTCTTACTGTATTTAATAGGTTATAATCTGTCACTGCCATTATTCATTTTAACGTTCAACTTGTCCCAGATTTGGCCAGTGAGAGCCCCTTCACACTGGCTCCTGTATCCTTTTGACAGATGCCCAACTTTTTTTTTTTTTTAAGCAATTTCTTGCTTTCTGGTATAATACAGCATCCCAAGTTCATCTTTTACTTTTCCTGTGTAGTCTTGGAAATCATCCATCTCTCCAAGAGCTACCCTTTTAGTAAGCAATGGTATTTAGAAACCAAGATCTGGGCACCAGATATGCTCATTGTTACTGGGGTGTAATTGCATTTAGGCCCGTTAGGTAAACAGAGCGATGAAGGAAAAATGGCAGCTTAATATAATTTAATTATTTTTAATCATGAATTCTTTACTAGTACACTTAATTCCAATTCAGCACCACAAGGTTCTTTCTCCTTTTCCTTATTTGCATCTCCCTTTTCCCACAGTGGGAACTCTGACTCCCAATGGCATCATTGTCTTTTTTCATTTGCTCAGTGTTTTGATATACATAAAATAGTTTCAGAATGGCTACATCCATGTCACTTAAAAAAAATCTATTAAATTGGATTCAAAATTTGTTTGTGTTTTGTTTTGTTTTTAGACTAAAGGTATATATTCAAAGTGCTGTGTTCAAAAGTTATTTGGATTAAGTTTTATTTTGCTTCAGAATGTTTATATTACTTATTTATATATAGTTAGGCTTATTTGTTTTCTATTTATATTCAGTTTTAGAATCCCTTTCATTCTTGTGGATTCAAATTTCTGTTTGAATATGTAAAAGTTAACATTGTCAAATCCATCTGAAAACATATGAAATGCTTCACAATTTGTGTGTCATCTAATATGGAGGAGTCATGCCAATTTTGTCTGTATAGTTTTAGTTTTAGCAAATGTGCTGTCAAAGTAAGAACCCCTTCAATTCATTTTTAGCCTGTTTGATGTTTACTTAGCACCTCCACACACACCTCCACACACACACACACACACACACACACACAAACACACACACATACATACTTCACTATTTTTTTTAATCATTATATTATTTGACCTTTCCACACTCAACTGACCGCTCTCATTTTCTTGACACACTCTGTTCTCTTGATATTTGATTCCGCCTTCTTCTGGTTCTACTTTCTCTTCACAGGCCTCTCCTCATTCTCCTTGTTTGTTCAACCACTCTAAAATGTGTGGCTCCTCAGCACTCTTCTTGGCTCTGTTCACTTCTCTCTGTATCCTCTCCTCCTAGATAATCTCAACTACTTCTATATCTTTGGATGATGATACCAGGAAAAGAATCTTTGAATGCTGATTATGTTAATGGCTTCTAAATTCATATCTTCATCCCATACCTCTCTTTTGGGCTCCAAACTTACAAACAGCTACCTAACTGACATCTTCTTGGATCTCACTGACATCTGAAGTTTAACATGTCTAAAATAGAACTCCTAATTTCTCTGCCAAATCTGCTTCCTCCAAGCTCCTCTCTCTCAGTAAATGTCACCTCCCTCCACCTAGTTGCTCTAGCTAGAAACCACTACTACCACTTCACTCATCATCTCTTACTTAGGTGACTCATCAGCCTCATAACTGGCTTCCGTTTATTATTATTATTGTTGTTGTTATTATTTTGAGAGACAGAGAGAGACAGCGCAAGCAGGGGAGGGTCAGAGAGACAGGGAGACACAGAATCTGAAGATAGGCTCCAGGCTCTGAGCTAGCTGTCAGCACAGGGTCCAACGTGGGGCTCAAACCCATGAACCACAGATCATGACCTGAGCCAAAGTCAGATGCTTAACCAACTGAGCCACCCAGGTGCCCCAATTGGTTTCCGTTTTATCCTTCACACATTCATTCTCTATACAGTAACTACCATGATATCTTGGAAAACAAAATAATAATACAAGCTTACATTTATTGGATGTTTATCATGTGCCAGGAGCTGCTGTAAGCACTTTATATATATGTAATCTTCACAATGAATCTATGAGATGAAACATACCTCAGTTTTATAGAAAGGGAAATTGGGGCACAAAGAGATTAAATAATTTGTGCAAGGTCACACAGCTGGTAAGTGGTAGAGCTTAGGTTTGAACCTGTAGTGACTCTTTAGCCTTCAAGTTTATCTATACATGCTACTGGATAATATTACCCAAACTCAAATACTTTCATTGCTTCTCACTGGGGCTCACTGGAACTAAATTCCAAACTCCATACTTAGGCCTGCTGGGTCCTGTGACATGCCTCCTGCTTGTTCCTTCAAATGTTTTTTTAATGTTTTATTTATTTTTGAGAGAGAGAGAGAGACAGCATGAGCAGGGGAGGGTCAGAGAGAGAGGGAGACACAGAATCCAAAGACAGGCTCCAGGTTCTGAGCTAGCTGTCAGCACAGAGCCCAATGCGGAGCTCGAACCCACTAACCATGAGATCATGACCTGAGCTGAAGGCGGAAGCTTAACCAACTGAGCCACCCAGGTGCCCCTTACCTCTCCAAATTTATCTCATGCTGTTCCCTTTCCTTCACTTCCCTTCAGCCGCATGGCTTGTTTTGTTTTCTGTTTGTCAGCTTCCTTAAACATGACAAGCCATTTCCTGCCAGTTGGCATTATTTATCCTCCACCTCAAATACTCTTCTCCTTGGCTCCTTCTCATTCTTCAGGTCTCACTTTAATGATCTGTTCTGAACTTCCCTTACCATGCTGTTTCTTAAGTGGCTCCCTTCCTGGTATGTTCTAACTCAGCTCCATATTTGTTTTCTTTTTAGCTTTGAATCAATCTGTAATTATTTGTTTACTTGTTTTGTCTCTCTTCCCCACTAAGTGCTATAAAGACAGAAGCTGTGTCTTAGTCACTTTTGTGTATTCAGAGCCTAACACAGTGACTTGTTCATAGAAGGAATCCTAAAAACATTTGTTGAATAAACATATATTATCATTTTCTACTTTATAGCTTCCATTTACTCATAATTTCTGCCTCCTCATCACGTTGGTTTGTCACACCTAGACTCCATCTCCTCTCACATGTACCCCTACTCAACCTCATGGCCTCTCTCTTTGCAACCTTTTAGTCATTGTTTTTATTGCTACTAATTGCCTCAATCACCTCATGTTTCCCAATTCAAATTCCTGAAAGAGAAATATTTATTTGTACAACTCATTTTTTAGGAGACAGACCACATTTGTAGGTCATTGGCAAGCTCATGAGTTGCTTGCCTTTGGGTCAGATTCCCAGTCCTGGTCCCAACAGTTGTGTGGAGCAGGGTGTATATGGGGAGAGGGGGATATTCTGCACAGTGCTGCCTCTCCGAGCAGGCACAATGATTGATATTTGAGCATAAGCAGCAGCCACAGCAACAGCAGTGGCAAATAGTTAATCAGGCCTCACTTAAGGGTCGGGTTCTCCAACAGTTGCTCTCTAGGAGGCAGGTCTCAGGTTATCTTGAGTCCTGTTTACGCTCCCTCTGAAAATAGTAAACACAAATTGAAAGCCCTCACATTTACACAGCATTTCTAAAACTGAAAGAGTGTTCGCATCCATCTGTATTTGTTAGCCCAGCAACCTTGTGAGGACAAGAATATTGTCTCCATTTTATAAATAAGGAAACTGAGACTCCATTTCCTTGCACAATGTCAGACACACACTAAATAAGAGCCAGCATCAAATCCCAGATCTCTAGACTCCCATGCCTGGGATCCTTTCACTGTATCTTACTGCCTCATTTGAACATCCCATCAAATGTTCTAAAGAAACTTGATGATGATTGAAGTTACCTCTAAAATAGCACTAATATGGCCAAAATGAACAAATCAGTAGACTATAGATGTGGAGAAATGGGCACCCTCCTACACTGTTGGTGGGAATGTAAACTGGTGCAGCCGCTCTGGAATACAATGTGGAGGGTCCTCAGAAACTGAACAATAGAATTCCCCTATGACCCAGCAATAGCACTGCTAGGAATTTACCCAAGGGATACAGGAGTGCTGATGCATAGGGACGCATGTACCCCAATGTTCATAACAGCACTTTCAACAATAGCCAAATCATGGAAAGACACTAAATGCCCATCAACTGACGAATGGATCAAGAAGATGTGGTTTATTTATTCAATGGAATACTACATGGCAATGAGAAAGAATGAAATCTGGCCATTTGTAGCAACGTGGATGGAACTTGAGGGTATTATGCTAAGTGAAATAAGTCAGGCAGCGAAAGATACCATAGTTTTCACTCATATGTGGAACAGGAGAAACTTAACAGAGGACCATAGGGGAGGGGAAGGGGAAAAAACGGTTAAGGAGAGGGAGGGAGGCAAGCCACAAGAGACTCTTAAATACTGAGAACAAACTGAGGGTTGATGGGGGGTAGGGGAGAGGGGAAAATGGGTGATGGGCATGGAGGAGGGCACTTGTTGGGATGAGCACTGAGTGTTATCTGGAAACCATCTTGACAATAAACTACATAAAATAAAATAAAATAAAATAGCACTATAAAGTGTGCTCCATGGGCTGTGGGTTCCCAATACACTTATCAAGTACCTAAGGGTTTACAGAGAGCACCTACCATGTGCCAGGCACTCTGCTTTACAAATACTATCTCAGTTCAACCTCATAATACTTAGGTGAGTTAGATATTCTAATCTCATTGAGGAAACTGAGATTGAACAGATTAGGTCACTGTTTCAAGTTCAAGATCTAGTGTATGGCACTGCTGGGATTCTAATTTAGATCTGACTCCAAAGCCCATCTTCCTTACATTACACTAGGCTGTATCCTTTCTTATTCCCAACTGTGTCACCTTGGTCAAGTTACTTAATTTATGTGACCATCTATTTCCTCATCAATAAAATGGGGATATTAGTACTTAATTCATGGGATTATTATAGGTTTGAGCAATCATGTGGTAGAAGAGCCTATTCAGTAAACATAGCAGGTACATACTTTTGGTTTCATGTGAATCTAAATCTACACATGTGAAAAAATATATAATTATCAACTTTAGTTGCCTGTAATGAACAGGATCTCTCGTGAGATTCTATTCTGTTGGCAAGTATTCCTGGTTCAAATTTTGAAGACATAGGGCCTTGAGGGAAACAACATTTATTCTCTAAGAAAACAGAGCAAGTCAATGTACTTCAGAGATGAGAAAGAGCCTGCACTCAACCTAGTCATAAAATTAATAAGTGCTCAATAAAAAGATCTGAGTATGTGTCTCAGAAGCTTAAGAATTTCTTTAAGGCCAGGGCATTTAACATATAGTCTTATTTAATCCCACCATAATTTTAAGAGGTAGGTGTTCTTATGACCTCCATTTTTCAGGCCCAGAGAGTTTAAGTGATCTGCCTAAGGTCACACAACTAATTTGATTTATAGAAGGAACTGGAGCCCAATTTTACTCTATTGCACCAAACTTTCAGCTGTGTGCAATCTGGCAAGTCTACCAGCAAGTTAACCTGCTTTGCAACTTCAGGGCTTTTTGGATGGAAACTTACTCTCAGGTCAGACACCCTCCTGATATCTTGCCCATTCATTGTTCTTAGGAGAGAAAAATCAGTTCTACAGGCATTGGCACAATTTAGGGAGAATGCTGGCTAGAATGGTACTTCCCCATATAATAGTACTTATAAATACCAACAGTAAATACAAACAATACAAATAAATACAAATAATACAGATAAATAATACCATGTGAGAAATGCAGGAACAAGAATAATAACTAATTTTTGTACAGATTATAAGAGATATGACTTATAAGAGATATGATTTATATCTATTACCCAATTCTCCACATATCGCCCCTTTAAGAAAGGTTATTATCATTGCCACTTCACAGATGAAGAAACCGAGGCTTAAATAAGTTTTATTTATTTTAAGTATTTATTTATTTTATTCATTTATTATGAAGTGGACATATATTGTTTTTGTGTTCTCCCAGCCTCCATTCTTCCTTTTGGTAATGGCATCCTGCATTTCCTTTAGAGATCAAGTATCTTCCATCATAGCAACAATGATTAGATTAACATCAACACATGGCACAACAGATCTTTGAATGTCAAGCTTGAAACGTTTCTTTAGGCTTTTGTTCAAACTGTTAAGAGACAGGAACTCTGTCTGGAGTCCAAAGTCAGTGGCTACTACCACAAGAAATACTATGTTATGTATAAAAATTAAACCTGCAGAAGAAAATTTAGCCTAGCCAGTGGAAAGAAGAAATGGAAATTTAATATAAAAAGAAATGTATAGTAAATGGATGGTGGGACTAAATCTTAATATATAGTAATTACATTAAATGCAAATAAGCTAACCTCACCAATTGAATTTCTAAAAATTACATCCAATAATAAATGGCTACAAGAGTCACACTTAAAACATGAAATGATAAGGGTTGCCTGGGTGGCTCAGTAGGTTAGGCGTTCGACTCTTGATCTTGGCTCACTCAGGTAACGATCGCATGGTTCATGAGTTAGAGCCCTATGTCCAGCTCCATACTGATAGTACAGAGCCTGCTTGGGATTTTCTCTCTGCCCTTCCTCTGCTTGTTTTTTCTCTCTCTCAAAATAAATAAATTAACATTAAAAAGGGAAAAAGACCTAAAAAGATACGAAAATTAGAAATAAAAAGTTGAAAAGAGATACACCAGAAAAATATGAACTGGGTTTTGATCTTAATTCCATCAAAAAGAAATTTTAGTCTCAAAAGGTAAAAAGTGATAAAAATAATTATATATCCATAAAAGAAACAATAAGCAAACCCATAGGTGCGCTTAATTATATAGTATTAAAATATACAGAACTGCATAGAGAAATAGATGCATAATTATAGCTGCAGATTTTAATCTCTCTCAGAAACTGATCTATCAAGGCTGGAATACTATAATTACCATATTTTAACAATTCTACATCTTATACAAGGCTGGACTCTGGGAGAATTAAAGACATAATAAATATTAAAAATGATTTTTAGGAGCACCTAGGTGGCTCAGTCAGTTAAGCAACTGACTTAGGCTCAGGTCATGATCTCATAGTTCCTGGATTCGAGCCCTGCGTCAGGCTCTGTGCTGGCAGCTAGCTCAGAGCCTGGAGCCTGCTTCAGATTCTTTGTCTCCCTCTCTCTCTGACCCTCCCCTGCTCACGCTGTCTGTCTCTCTCTCTCAGAAATAAATAAAACATTTAAAAAATAATTTTTAAAAGTAGTAAACTATTATAGTTTGTGAGGAGTAGAGAAAGGCAAAACTTCAACATCACAGACTACAACACAATAATCTTGATGAATAATAAGGATTCCTATTCAACAAAAAACTGTGGACAAAGTAGCCAGATCAGAAAATGGGAGAAGATATTTGAAATCCTTCGTATACAAAACTTTTGCAAATAAGGAAAAGGACAGTAATCTCTAGAGAAAAATAAGCAAATATGAACAGAGAAGAAAACCAAAAATCAAAAGGCATATGGAGAAATGCTAAAAAAAAAAAATCAGAGAAATGTTCTTTAAAACAGCAATGTGCTATGGTTTTACATCTATTAAGCTATAAAAATTAGAATGTTTGATAATGCCTGCTGGTGGCTGGAACCCTTATGCCACGGTGGCAGGAGTATGGACTGCTATAGCCACTGTGGAAAGCAATCTGACACAAATTATGAGAATTATGAACTCACATACTCTCTGAGCCCACAGTCACTCCTGGGATATTTCCCAAAGAAATTCTTATGCAGACACACAAAGCATTAAAATATTAATTGCAGTATTATTTATGATGGCAAGGACTTAAAGACTACCTGTTTGGTGGTCTATCACTGGGGAATAGATAGCTAAACTGTAGTAAATTTTCTATTGTGAAATTACATAGCAGTCAGAAGCAATGGATTAGATGTATACACAGCAACATAAATGCATTTTAAAAACAGTGCTTAGTAAAAAATCTGAAGAAACACAATGAGATTTATTTGTTTATTTTTTACATAGTTTATTGTCAAGTTGGTTTCCATATAACACCCAGTGCTCATCCCAACAAGTGCCCTCCTCCATGCCCATCACCCCCCTTCCCCTCTCCCCCTCCCCCATCAGCCCTCAGTTTGCTCTCAGCATCCAAGAGTCTCTCATGGTTTGCCTCCCTCCCTCTCCCCAACTATTTTTCCCCTTCTTCTCCCCCATGGTCCTCCTTTAAGTTCCTCCTAATCTACATATTCATGCAAACATATGGTATCTGTCCTTCTCTGCCTGACTTATTTTGCTCAGCATAACATCCTCAAGTTCCAACCATGTTGCTACACATGGCCAGATTTCATTCTTTCTCAGAAATACAGTGAGATTAAAATACTGTACCATTTACATAAATTAAAATACATCTATATAAAACAAAAATTCACATTTCATATGAACATATACAAATGAAAAGATATGCACCAAATAGAACATAGTTGCCTTTGTAAAGAAAGAAATAGGGATAAAAGAGAAAAAATGAATAACAAATAAAACTTAAAAGTATAAACACTGGTGCACCTACGTGGCTCAGTCTGTTAAGCATCCAACTCTTGATTTCAACACAGGTGCTGATTTCACTATTGTGAGCACTAAGCATGGAGCCTACTTAGCATTCTCTCTCTCCCTCTCTCTGTTCCTGCACACTTGCTCATGCTCTCTCTTTCTCTCTCTCTCTCTCTCAAAGTAAACAAATAAACATTTTTAAAAGTATTATCAGTGACCTAAGATGATAAAATGCCATGTACTGAGGAGTGTGATTAACTAAAACCTCTACACCTAAAGTCAAACCAACCAATCAACAAATGAACATAAAGCTGGAAGGAAAGATGTCAGTATTGTATAGTTGCCGCTGGATTTGGGGATAATGAGAAATTTTTATATTCTTCTTAATACATTTGAAGACTCAAAAATTTTTACATTGAGCACCTGTTACTTTCTAAAATAAAATATATAATCATATTTTTAAGTTTATTTATTAATTTTGAGAGAGAGAGAGAGTGCATAAGCAGGAGGGACAGAGAGAGAGAGAGAGAGAGAGAGAGAGAGAATCCTAAGCAGGCTCTACACTTCCAGCACAGAACCCAATTTTGGGCTGGATCCCAGGAATGATAAGATCATGACCTGAACTAAAATCAAGACTTGGACACTTTACTGACCAATTTTTTTTTTTTTAAAAACCCTCATCTAGAGATTTATGTTTCAATGGTAGAATGGTGGTATTCAAAAGACAAGACCTGAAAGGAAATACAAAAAATTTCAAATTCTGTGCAGAATGGATGGAGCTGTGCATGCATCTTCCCTTGTTAAATTACCTTAGTTTTTGAAATAATATTTCTACAATCTATTTAAATAAAGACAAAAGGAAATTTAACAAAGGTAAAAGCAACAGCTTAGAAAAAAAATTTTATATATATTTTAAAGTAAGCTCTGAGCCCAACATGGGGCTAGGCTTGATTGAACTCACAACCGTGAGATCAAGAGTTGAATGCCCCACGCCTGGGTGGCTCAGTCGGTTGAGTGTCCAACATCGGCTCAGGTCATGATCTCACAGTTCGCGGGTTCGAGCCCCGCGTCGGGCTCTGTGCTGACTGCCAGCTCAGAGCCTGGAGCCGGTTTCAGATTCTGTATCTCCCTCTCTCTCTGACCCTCTCTGCTCACACTGTCTCTCTCTCTCTCTCTCTCTCAGAAATAAATAAAACATTAAAAAAATAAAAGAGTTGTATGCCCCAAGGCAGCAGCTTTAAAAAATATTTAAATAGATCCTTACTGTTTATTCTCCACCACCATCCCCAATTTTGTGTGAAAATCAGTATCTTTATCTGGTAATATTTGAAAATACATAACAATTGGTAGAGCATATAAATAACCAATTAGAACAGATGTTGGCAGTAGATGAGATGCTCGCATCAGACTGGAATGCCGAAAATATAGATTACCCACAAGCCAGTCCTCTAGCCTTAACACAGTGTTCAGACACGGGCATCTAAAGCCTTGCCCTTTTTCACAATGGGAAGACTCTTATGTTATAGAAAGAGGAATAAAAATGAAGTGTGCCTAAAAAAGCCATTCCATAAAATGCCACTTTGGCATAAAGATTATTTTGAGTGAAAAGCACTTGAAAAATAGCAGATACAATAGGAATACTCTGAGCTCTTTTCTTCCTGAAAAACAGGAGATACAACTCCCGTGTGAGAGCTGCCCTTGAGCTCCCAGGAGAAAAGAGACACTCTTATCAAGGATGTAAAGTTGAGATTAAGAGGATTCTGTACAAACAGAACTTGTTAAAATAATTCTTATCTTCCTATAGCCTCCCTGTACATTTTAGTTATTTTTCCACAATTGACTCTCTGTTCAGCCTATTATAAAAGCATTTAAACTTTGCCCCTTCTTTGGGTCTTCATTTCCTTGAGAGGGCTCCTATGTCACATAAAAATCTGTATTAAGTATATTTGTATGCTTTTCTCCTGTTAATCTGTATTGTGTCTGTTAAATTTTCAGGCTCAACCAAAAGACCCTAAAGGGTAGAGGCAAAGTTTTGCCTCTCTACTAAGGCCAGTTTTGCAAGTCAGAATATTCCGAAGACTATAAGGCTCAGAAACTACACTAGTCACCAACCTATAAGAAAAAAGAAGGAGGAATACTTGCTACTCCTTCCTGACTCACCACTCAAATCCTGTTATTTGGGTGCCCTAATCTTTGACCCTGAAATTTGGTCCACTCATCTCCTTCTCCATCAGACAGACTCTTACACATTCTTCAATATCTGGCTCAAAAGTGACTTCCTTCATGAAATCTTCCCTGAAAACACCAGCCAGGGTTTTGTTCAGTCCTTCAACTAATATTTATTAAGCACCTATGGTGTTCTAGACCCATATTATATTTGTATCCCTGTGCTATCACATGATGGCTGTGCCTGGCTTGACTCCCTATATAGATTGGGATTAGTCCTTGGTGTACTTCTAGTAAAACAAAGGTAGGAAGGAGTCAGTATTTAATCCTCACATCTATGTTTGCAGTAGGTCCTGTTATTAACCCTGTCTCACAAATGTGAAGAATGAGGCCCAGGAAAGTTAGATCATCTGCCCAAGATAATACAGCTGACAAGTAAACAGTTATGAATCAAGCACAGTGGCCTCAAATGGCTGGCAAACACACTAACTGTATCACTTCTGAAAATGAAAAGGCTATCATACTGAACTCAATTGCTTGTCTGTATGTTTGGTTTTTTGGGACATTTCTGAAAAGAGGAAAATGACTTTTTGCTTATTTATCTTAAAATGGTATTTATTCTGTGTGGAATGCCTACTATCTGTATTCAATATAATGGATATTCACTCACTCATTCAACAGCCTAGTACAATGAAAGGATAAGCTTTGGAATCAAACTTGAGTTCAGATACTGGCCCTGTCCCTTACCAGCAGCTTGACCCTAAGCAAATGACTTGCTTGTTCTAAGCAGTTTCTGCATCTGTAAAATGAAGATAATAATGATACAATTGCTGCTAAGAGGATTAAATGAGCACACTGAAGGAACTCCTCAAATTTATGGGATGTGCTTTGCAATATGTAAAGAGGTATGTGAATGCCCATGATAATGTTGTTATGAGCAGCTGGTAAGGAAAGATAAGACCAGCAAACCTGCAAATGAGTAAAATTATTTAAAAATTAGGGCACAAAACAACAGAGAAGCAAAAGGGCTTTCACAAAGTAACTTTTTTATGTTAAGAGGAAGTCTGATTTTGTTTTTAAGTGCTTACTACATCTGTAAGAAGAAAACATCATCACCCACAGGTACAACCATCAGAACTACTCAGTAATATAGATATTTATTTATTATTTTAGAGAAAGAGAGCATGTGAGCAGGGGAGAGAGGCAGAGGGAGCGAGAAGGAATCCCAAGCAGTCTCCACGCTCAGTGTGGAGCCTGATGCAGGGCTCCATCCCGTGACGCTGGGATCATGATCTGAGCTGAAATCTAGAGTTAAACACTCAACCAACTGAGCCACTCAGCTGCTTCAAGTAAAAAAGTTATTTAAACAAAATAAAATTCCCTGGATTACTAAAATAAATTGAAAGTGAAGATCAAGTTTATACAGAAGTAATAACCAACAATTACTTTCATAAACACTGTGAAAATGATAGTAGGAATAGTGGCTATTTGTTGAGTATATATTTATATCAGGAACTGTACACACATGGCTTATTTAATCCTGACAACAAGCTCATGAAATAGGAATTCTCACTCCCTTTCCATCGACAAGGAAATAGGAGCCCCAAAAGGCTGATGTGACTTTCCCTAGGTCATACAAAGGAGGTAGAATAGAAAAACAAATCCAAAGTTTGTTCAAAAAAGCGCAAGTAGGGGTACCTGGGTGGCTCAGTTGGTTGAGTGCATGACTCTTGATTTTGGCTCAGGTCATGATCCGAGGGCCATGGAATCGAGCCCCACATTAGGTTCCATACTCAGTATGGAACCGGCTTATTTCTTTCCTTCCCTCCCTCTGCCCTTCTCCCCCACCCCAATCTCTTTCTCTCTCTCTAAAAAACAAATTTTTAAAAATTAAATTAAATTAGAGGTGCCTGCGTGGCTCAGTTGGTTAAGTGTCTGACTTCAGCTCAGATCATGATCTCACAGTTCTTGGGTTTGAGCCCTGTGTTAGGCTCTGTGCTTTGAATCCTGTGTCTCCCTCTCTCTCTATACCCCTCCCCCACTCATTCTCTCTCTCTCTCTCTCTCTCTATTAAAAAATTTCTACATCAAATTAAGTTAATAGCATCTTTTTTAAAAGAGCAAGTAATTTTGCTCTCCAGATTTTGCCAACTTCATGAACATTTTTCCTTATAAGCAACATCATTTGCCTCTGAATGCAAGGGTTTTTTTTTTTTTTAAACCAGGTTACAGTTCATGCTTCTGGTCAACACAGACTTCTTCATTTTTACCCAGAAACGCACTTTCAGCATCATCTTCCTTCCGCTGCTGGTCATTTCCTGGGTCCTCAGCAGAATCCTCTTCACTTCCCTCTTCTTCAACTCCCCAGATGTCATCTTCCCATTCCTTCTCCTTTTCTTTTTTCTTCTTGGCTTCTCCTGCCTGTTTTCTTTTGTCCATATTTATATGGTTCTCTCCATTGCTTCTCTTTGTCCTATTGAGAATGTGGAATTTCAAAATAATTTACAGATGGTATAAACAAAGTTAACGCACTTTAGAAATGTCTGGTGTCTTCCCACACTCTTAAAAGATTTCTGGGATGGTGTTTGTTTACATACACATTTTCAGAATGTGTGTGGTGGAGAAAACTCCGTGTATGTGTGTAATTTGTTCATAAATAAAATTGGTTCAGATTCAGTCATCTTGAACTGAATGCCTGCAGCATTGCTAAGCATAGTGTTAAACAGTATATACACATTATTTCTATTCCTCACAACAATGTATGAGGTCAATGTTACTAGTCCCACTTCCTAGATGAGGGATCTGAGGTTTGGGCTGATTAAATGACTTGCCCAAGCTGTATAGCTAGTGAGTGGTAGAACCAGAATTAGAAACACAGGTTTTCTTCATTTGAGTCTTGTCCTGTCTCTGCTATATCCAGTAACACAATCTTAGGGAACTCTTTGAATTTGCTTTTGACCTGTGATCAGTACAAACTTGAATGAAGTCAGAAACGAGACTCCTTCTATGTTCTCCAATGTGTTCATCTAGGTCCCAGAATTTGATCCCTAAAGCCAATTTCATAGATTTTCCTACTCAGAGGGTCATTAAGGAAGGGACACAGTCCACATTCCTCTAGGGATTTAATCTTCATCTAGAGCCTCTGGGCCAAGTGGTCTTTTACCCAGTTTGGGGAGATAAGGCTAGATTGAGAACCTGCATGTCCAGTAGGTGGCCTTCTAGAATCCTTCTGAGAGGAAATGCTTGACATCTTGTTGTGTTTCCCACATTATCAGAGGCAAAAAGATTCTCTTTCAATCAGGCTTTCATTTTCGTATGTCTGGGAAGCACTGGCTACAATTGAGGTCTCGATTTCTCCCCTTCCTCTCATTGCTGTACTCACTTGTCAGGATCTACACTCCTTTCTTTACCAAAACTCCTCTTACCAAAGGTAACCAGAGACCTCCAGTTCCACCAATTCCTCAAATCCACTTGAACCTACAACAATCCATTGAGCCTATCTATTTCTCATTAGACCTCAACCAGCTCATGTCCTCCCTTTTCTCCTTTCTTTATGTTTAAATGATTGCTCTCTTGCAAACATCTTCAATTCCCTTGCCCTTCCTTAGTTAGGCAAGCCCTTAACTCTGGTTAAATTCAACTCTACATGCCTGGATTTAAGCAGAGAAAATAGCTAGAAAAAAAAACAATAAAAGAGCAAGTAATTTTGTACAACTAGCAAGTAAGCTAGTTGTTCTCATTTTAAACTCATTAATCTAAACTCAGGTGAGCCCTTAGGTGCTAGCCAGTGAGCCCTTTGTATTTCTGTGGTTGATTCATTCTCCTTTTCCTTGGATAACTATTTCTCACCTTCTTTTCCTCCTCAAACCTCCAACACGTCTTTCCCAATCTCAAGTTAAGTTGTTGGCCTTACATTCTATTTCGCAATCAGAAGAAACTTTCCACACGTTCTGCGGAAGCCATGGAGTTGTGCCACTTGGATTTCCCTTGCAGAAGAACCTGTTGGTCATTTGTAGCTGTAGCACCTGGGGATCCACTGCAGCATTTGAACCTGGGACATGAAATCGTTAAGCATGGAGGTGGTGCTAGGGTCTGGCCATTTCTTTCTTTCTTTCTTTTTTTTTAAACAGAGGACTTGTTTTTAATCCTAACAGATTACATGTAAAACTCTACGCAAATACATTTTTTTCCTTAAATAGTTTATTGCCAAGTTGGTTTCCATATAACATCCAGTGCTCATCCCAACAAGTGCCCTCCCCCATACCCATCACCCCCCCTTCCCCTCTCCCTCACCCCCATCAGCTCTCAGATTGTTCTCAGCATTCAAGAGTCTCTCATGGTTTGCCTCCCTCTCCCCAATGATTTTTCCCCTTCTTCTCCCCCATGATCCTCCGTTAAGTTCCTCCTAATCCACCTATTCGTGCAAACATATGGTATCTTTCCTTGTCTGCCTGACTTATTTCGCTCAGCCTAACACCCTCGAGTTCCATCCATGTTGCTACACATGGCCAGATTTCATTCTTTCTCATTGCTATGTAGTATTCCATTGTATAGATAAACCACATCTTCTTGATCCATTTGTCCGTTGATGGACACTTAGGCTCTTTCCGTGTTTTGGTTATTGTTGAGAGTGCTGCTATGAACATTGGGGTACATGTATGCATCAGCACTCCTGTATCCCTTGGGTAAATTCCTAGTAGTGCTATTGCTGGGTCATAGGGGAGTTCTATTGTTAATTTTTTGAGGAACCTCCACAGTTTTCCAGAGGGGCTGTACCAGTTTACATTCCCACCAACAGTGTAGGAGGGTGCCCGTTTCTCCACATCCTCGCCAGCATCTAGAGTTCTCTGATTTGCTCATTTTAGCCACTCTGACTGGCGTGAGGTGGTATCTCAGTGTCGTTTGGATTTGTATTTCCCTGATGAGGAGGGATGCTGAGCATCGTTTCATGTGTCTGTTGGCCATCTGGATGTCCTCTTTGGAGAAATGATGTGCATATCTTCTGCCCTTTTCTTTACTGGGTTGTTTCTCGGGTGTGGGGTTTGGTGAGTTCCTTATAGATTCTGGATATTAACCCTTTATCTGATATGTCATTTGCAACTATCTTTTCCCATTTCGGTTTGTTGCCTATTAGTTTTATGGGTTGTTTGCCGTGCAGAAGCTTTTAATCTTGAGGAGGTCCCAAAAGTTTATTTTTGCTCTCGATTCTTTTGCTTTTGGGTATGTGTCAAGTAAGAAGTGGCTGCGGTGGAGGTCAAGGAGGTTGTTTCCAGCTTTCTCCTCTAGGGTTTTGATGGTTTCCTGTCTCACATTCAGGTCCTTTATCCATTTTGAGTTTATTTTTGTTCATGGTGTGAGAAAATGATCTGGTTTCATTCTTCTGCATATTGGTGTTCAGTTCTCCCAGCGCCATCTGTTAAAGAGGCTGTCTTTTTTCCATTGGATACTTTATCCTGCTTTGTCAAAGATTAGTTGGCCATACATTTATGGGTCCAATTCTGAGTTCTCTATTCTATTCCATTGGTGTATGTGTCTGTTTTTGTGCCAATACCATACTGTCTTCATCATGACAGCTTTGTAGTAGAGGCTAAAGTCTGGGATGGTGATCCCTCCCGTTTTGGTTTTCTTCAATATTATTTTGGCTATTTAGGGTCTTTTATGGTTCCATACAAATTTTAGGATAGTTTGTTCTAGTTTTGAGAAGTATGCTGGTGCAATTTTGATTGGGATTGGATTGAATGTGTAGATTGCTTTGGGTAGTAATGACATTTTAACAATATTTATTCTTCCAATCCATGAGCATGAAATGTTTTCCATTTCTTTGTGTCTTCAATTTCCTTCCTAAGTTTTCTATAGTTTTCATCATACAGATCTCTTATATCCTTGGTTAGGTTTATTCCTAGGTATTTTATGTTTTTTTGTGCAATTGTGAATGGGATCAGTTTCTTGATTTCTCTTTCTGTTGCTTCATTGTTGGTGTATAAGAATGCAACCGATTTCTGTACATTGATTTTGTACCCTGCAACTTGGCTGAATTCTTGCATCAGTTCTAGTAGGTTTCTGGTGGAGTCTGTCGGGTTTTCTATGTAGAGTATCATGTCATCTGCGAAAAGTGAAAGTTTGACTTCTTCTTTGCCAATTCTGATGCCTTTGATTTCCTTTTGTTGTCTGATGGCTGATGCTAGGACTTCCAGCACTATGTTAAACAACAGTGGTGAGAGTGGACATCCCTGTCGTGTTCCTGATCTCAGGGGGAAAGCTCTCAGTTTTTCCCCGTTGAGGATGATGTTAGCTGAGGGCTTCTCCTAGATGGCTTTTATGATGTTTAAGTAGGTTCCTTCTATTCCGACACTCTCGGGGGTCTTTACTAAGAAGGGATGCTGTATTTTGTCAAATGCTTTTTCTGCATCTATTGACAGGATCATATGATTTTTATCTTTTCTTTTGTTAATGTGATGTATCACATTGATTGATTCGTGGATACTGAACCAGCCCTGTAACCCAGGAATGAATCCCACTTGATCTTGGTGGATAATTCTTTTATGTGCTGTTGAATTCGATTTGCAAGTATCTTGTTGAGGATTTTTGCATCTGTATTCATCAAGAATATTGGCCTGTAGTTCTCTTTTTTTGCTGGGTCTCTGTCTGGCTTGGGAATCAAAGTGATGCTGGCTTCATAGAATGAGTCCAGAAGTTTTCCTTCGATTTCTATTTTTTGAAATAACTTGATAAGAATGGGTATTAGTTCTGTTTTAAATGTCTGGTGGAATTCCCCAGGAAAGCCATCTGGCCCAGGCTCTTATTTGTTGGGAGGTTTTTGATAACTGTTTCAATTTCTTCACTAGTTATGGGTCTGTTAAGATTTTCTATCTCTTCCAGTGTGAATTTTGGTAGTGTGTGTTTGGGAATGTGTCCATTTCTTCTAAGTTGTCCAGTTTGTTGGCATATAGTTTTTCACAGTATTTCCTGATAATTACTCATATTTCTGAGGGGTTGGTTGTAATAAGTCCATTTTCATTCGTGATTTTGTCTATTTGGATGCTCTCTCTTTTCTTTTTGAGAAGCTTGGCTAGAGGTTTGTCAATTTTGTTTATTTTTTCAAAAAACCAACTCTTGGTTTCAGCGATCTGTTCAACTGATTTTTTTGGGGGTGGGGAGGGATTCTATATTGTTTATTTCTGCCCTGATTTTTATTATTTCTCTTCTCCTACTGGGTTTGGGGTGCTCTTGTTGCTCTCCTTCTAGTTCCTTTAGGTGTGCTGTTAGATTTTGTATTTGCACTTTTTCTAATTTATTGAAATAGGCCTGGAGAGCAATGTACTTTCCTCTTAGGACTGCCTTTACCGCATCCCATAGAGTTTGAATTGTTATGTTTTCATTTTCATTTGTTTCCATATATTTTTTAAATCTTCTCTAATTGCCGGATTGGCCCATTCATTCTTTAGTAGGATGTTCTTTAACCTCCATGTTTTTGGAGGTTTTCCACACTTTTTCTGGAAAATGGTCGATTTCAAGTTTTATGGCATTGTGATCTGAAAGTGCGCATGGTATGATCTCCCTTCTTTTATATTTATTGAGGGCTGCTTTATGTCCCAGTATGTGATCTATCTTGGAAAATGTGCCATGCGCACTTGAGAAGAAAGTGAATTCCATGGAGGTCTGGCTATTTCTAACAGAGGACTTCTCTACAGGCAGTCTTTCCACTGGAGCCCTGTTGGGTAAGTGAGTCTTTCTCAGAGCTGTGCTGCACTCACAGCAATTCTTACCCAATTCTTCTTTTCCCTTCTTCTTTTACAGGTGCCAGACTTTTCTGCCTATTTCTTTACCCTCCACCCTTAATATCTCCCAAACTTTATTCCCAATTAATATCCTACATTTCTAGCTTCATCTTGGGATCTGATTCCTAAAGAATCCAAATAACAAATATCCCTCACTACCATATGTATTTGTTTTTATTCTCATATTGTTATTTTTTATATCAGCAATCATGGATAAAATATCCATACTCATATGGGGAGCCAATTCATCTTCTTAGGCACTAAATCTCACCCATTCTCATATTCTCAAGAGTATTGCTCCAGAAATTCTCCTCTGTATCTCCTATGTTGGTTTCTCTCTTCATTGGATCATACTCATTAGCATACAAGTAGGTAGGAGGAAATCTCTCTTTCTCTGTTCTTTTTCCTTTCTTTCTTGAGCCCATTTACCCCCTATATCTCTCACTGAAACTGTTCTTGTCAGAGACACATGAACTCCATGTACTAAAAACAGTGGTCTATTCTCAGTCATTATTTTTCTTGAATATTTTACACTACTGATCATTCCTTTCCCCTTAAAATACTTCACTTACCAGATACTACTCTTTTTTGGTTCTTTTTCTACCTTGCTTTCCATTCTTTCTGTTTTCTTCACTTCTTCCACTTTATCTTCCTGATCTCTAAATATGGGGATATCCCAAAGCTCATCCTTGATTCTCCTTTACTCCCTCCTTAGGGGATTTCACCCAGCCTCATGGGGCTTTAAGTATTAGCTGTAGACTGATGATTCCTGAATTTATATCTTTTAACCAGACTCACATTCCATTAACTCTTTGACATTTGGATTTCTGATAATAATATCTGACTTAACATTTGACAATTATGCCTTTGATTTCTGTCCCCACTTCCACCCTCAAAATGCTCCTTCCTTGTTCTCTTTTTCAGTAACTCCATCCTCTAGTCACTTGGGTCAAAAACCTTGGAGCCATCCTTGTTTAGTATTCTCATGTTCCATGTCTAATCCATCATTCCTGTGAGTTTTGCCTTCAGAATGGATCTAGCATTTCTCTTTACCTCCACCATTATAACCTGCTTTTGCCTTTGTTCCACTATAGTCTTTTTTTAATGTTTACTTATTTATTTTGAAACAGAGAGAGAAAATGCATGCACGAGAAAGTGGGAAAAGGACAGAGAGAGAGAGAGAGAGAGAGAGAGAATCCCAATCAGAGCCGTGCTATCAATGCAGAGCCCAGTGCTGGGCTCAGTCTCTCAAAAACCATGAGATCATGACCTGAGCCAAAATCAAGAGTCAGCCCTTAAACAACAGAGCCACCCAGGTGCCCCTCACTACACTCTTTTTGTTCCTATCATCTTTTACAGCACAGCAGTCAGAGTAATATTTAAACTGTGAGCAGTTTACATCACTCCTTTGCTACAAATGTTTCTGGTGGCTGCTCCCTATGTTACTCAGGGATATGAACCTAACTATTCTCATTCTCTCTCACTCAGCTCTAACCACACTGGGCTTCTTACTCATGAGGAAGCAAATTATGTTTCTACTTCAGGGACTTTGCATTTGCTGTTATTTTACTACCTAGGTTTTCTTCTCCAGATATGTTCATGGCTTGATCTTTCTTCCAAGTCTCTTAGATGTTGTTTACTCAATGAAGCCTCTTTTGATGACCCCTCTAAGAAAAGAGCAAAACTCTCATAGCCTTCTTCATTGCTTTACTGTTCTCCATAGTTTATTTTACAATCTCCCACATATGTATTGACTTATTTATATGTTTCTTTTTGGTCTTCCCTAACTGAAATGTAAGCCCCTTGAGGACAGAAACTTCTCTGTTTGATTTCACTAATATATCTTCATAACCTGTAACAGTGCTTTGAACAGGCACTCAACAAATATTTTTGAAGTGAATGTTTGGTTTAATAATAATGGGTACTATATATTGAGGACTTACTATATGCCAGGAACTTTTATAGTTGCTTTCATCATTCCTAAGTAATAGATGCGAAAACTCAGGATCAGAAAGGTTAGATAACTTGCTCAAAGGTCATATAGCTAGTAAGTGGCAGAGCCTGGATTTGAACCTCAGCAATCTAGCTCCAAAATTCATGCTCTTGGAGTGCCTAGGTGGCTCAGTCAGTTAAGTGCCCAGCTCTTGATTTCAGCTCAGGTCATGATCTCCAGGTTCATAGTATGAAACCCCACCTCAGTCTCTGTGCTGACAGCACAGATCCTGCTTGGGATTCTCTCTTCTTCTTCTCTCTCTCTCTCTGTCCCTTCCCTACTTGTGTGCACACACATGTGCACACACTCTTTCTGTCTCTCAAAATAAATAAACATTAAATAATAAAAATTTTAAAAAGCAAAATTCATGCTCCAAACCAATATGTAATATTGGCTCAAAACATAATTTGATGATAACCTCAAAGTAAAAACAAGACAAAACTAGACTAAGAACTATAAAAAAGCTTAATAGACTTTTATTTTTCCATGATGACAATGTCAATATTAAGTATGAAAATTCACTCAAAAGTTTTTTTTAAGCACGAGCTTAATCTGCCTACTGGGTAATCAAACCTGCCACTGGCCACAAACCTGCTTGAATAGACCTTCCTGCAGAGTAAGGGAGTCATGAAGCCATTCTACCAATTATCACTCCATCCATAAAATAGTTCTAGGAGAGCAGGAAAGCTGAGGAGCAGCTCTAGCACCTTCCTTCTTTCTCCAAGGCATTCATCAGAAATGAGCTTAGCAGTCACCACATTGTTAACAGGGAGTATGACAGAAGAGTGTGAGTTCTAACTCAATAAGTTTAATGCTGTGTGACGTTGGGCTGTTTATATATGCTCTCTGAATCTCAGTTCCTAGATCTGAAAAATGGGAATAATGTCTGTCTCATTAGGTGATTTCAAGGGTTAAGTGGGATAACTTTTGGAAACTGCTCAAGTACAAAGTTGTGATGTCCAATGAATAAATGAGTTCTTTCCTTCTCAGGGCCACATGACCAACAAATGAGATAATGACTATTAGGCTGATTTTGCAAATGCAAAGAACACTGCACAACTGAGGAGTCAGAAATCTGGAACTCAGGGTAGGGAAGTATTTTACCTTTCTTACTCCCCAGTTCTTATTTCCAGCCTCTTCAGCAAACTTCATCATTTGTAAGAAGGAAATTGTCAAAGATGCTGCCTGATTTTACCTGTTGAAATGAAAACAGTGGGATTAGAATGAGGTCGAAAGTCTTAAAAATTCACTTGGGCCTTGCTAAAATGCATATTCTCAGGCCATAGGCCCAGAGATTTTAATCAATAATTGAGCAGAATGAGGGAATACAAAGGTGATTAATAATACAGAGGATCCAGAATGTTGTACCACCTTAGTTGATCCACTCTAGAAAGAAGTTCATTTACTATTTCCCAAGATTCTGTGTTCCTCAAAACTTTGACCACTATTTTAGAGGATTATAAAGAAATTTTCGTTACTCTGCTAGGCTCCAAATTCCTGCCCAGTGGCTCTGGCCCCAGCTCAGATTGACAGCATCTACCTCTGATGCCACTTAGGAATGCCTTTTTTAAGGTTCTCTCCTTAATATTATGAGAAAAATTAGGAGAACATAAGGAAAATAAAAGGTTTGACAAGAAGTGTGAGCAGAATTTAGATCTTTACCATATTTCTCTATTTTATTTTTTTTAGAGAGAGAGATTGAGAAAGAGAGAGAAAGCACATGTACGAAAGCAGAGGAGGGGAAAAGGAAGAGGAAGAGAGAGAATCTTAAGCAGCCCCACACTCAGTGCAGAACCTGACAGCTGGGATATGGGGATGGGGGGATGGGGGAGGCGGAGAATGGGAGCTCGATTCCATGACCATGAGATCATGACCTGAGCGGAAGTCAAGAGTCAGATGCTTAACCTACTAAACCACCTGGGCACCACTCTACTATCTTAAAATAACATATTTAGTATTTATAATTAAAGGAAAGGGTGAATTAAGTCAATGGCATATAATAAGTCCAGTGTTTGTTGATTTAATGATAAAGGAACAAAATACAAAGAGCACGAGTCATGGGTCAGACCAACCAGCTGAACCACATACTAGCTGTATGACTTTGGGCAAGTTATTCAACCCTCTTGGGCCTCTTCCTTCTTAAGTAAAATATCGAGAATAACTCCCTTGTAGTGTTGTCATGAAAATTAGAAATAACATAGGTACGGGCGCCTGGGTGACTCAGTTGGTTAAGCATATGACTCTTCACCCCGGCTCAGGTCATGATCTCATGGTTCGTGAGTTTGAGCCCCACATCTGGCTTGCTGCTGTCAGCACAGAGCCTGCTTTGGATCTGTCTCCTTCTTTGTCTGCCCTTCCCCTGCTCACACTGTCTCTCCCAAAAATAAAAATAAAACATTAATAAATAAATAAACTTTAAGAAAAGAAATAATATATGTAAAGCACAATATCTGGCAGATAATAGTCACTCAATAAATGGCAACAATTATCACAACTTGTCAATATCTGGATATGTTTCAGAAGGAGCAAAAAGAGAGTAATTCTGTATTTTTTAAAGCTTATTTATTTATTTTGAGAGAGGGGGTGGCATGCATGCACACCGGGGCAGAGCAGAGAGAAAGGGAGAAGGAGAAGCCTAAGCACGTTCCATGCTGTCAGCACAGAGCCCAACATAGGACTGGATCTCACAGGCTGAGCCACATGAGTGCCCCCTGTATTTTTTTTACTTTAGGAGCATATTAAATAAATCAGCAAGTTAATTGTGTGGGAGCAGTTGTGTGACCAAAAGAAAGTTTGCAGCACCTCTCCCCTAAGGTTTGAAAAAAGTTTTATTTTGTTTAAATGAGAAGACTTTTGTTTGTCTTATATAATCCCACCAACATTCCCTTGAATAGAAGAATAAATGACAAAATAGCCACTTTGAATAGAGATTGTTATTTTGCTCAGAGCCATATTTTAGTTAGTTTTAACAATTCCTTGTACAACTTTAAGATATTTTTTTACCTTCGTTATTTTTCTTCTCTTTCTGAGTTGGGAATTTTTTTTTTCTCCTTTGAGTTATCATCAGTCTTGATTAGAGAACTGCTCATTTGTTTGCTCTTCCGTTTTCCTTATTCCCACAAAAAATGTTCCTAATCTTCCCTGTTCTCTTCAGTGCCCCTTTACTCTCATCCCCCTCACATTAAACTCATGGTTCTGCATTCAACTAAAAATCAGGTCACAAGAGCTAGTTCTGCTTCCTAAAACTTGCTAGAGCAGTGATCTTGGTCTATACGCATCTTCTCTGCTCCTCCATGTTTTCATCTGAAAAATAGAAGAAAATAGACTTTATGTGCTTTCTTCATACAGTTCTCAGAAGAAAAAATAAAAAGCTTCTGCACAGTAAAGGAAACAATCAACAAAACTAAAAGGTAACTGACAGAATGGGAGAAGATATATGCAAATGACATATGGGATAAAGGTTATTATCTAAATTCTATAAAAAACTCAACAAACTCAACACCCAAAAACCAAATAATCCAGTGAAGAAATGGGCAGAAGACATGAAGAGACACTTTTCCAAAGAAGACATCCAGATGGCAAACAGACACATGAAAAGATGCTCAGCCTTGCTCATTATCAGGTAAATACAAATCAAAACTGTAGTGAAATACTACTTCACACCAGTCAGAATCGCTAAAAATAACAACTCAGGAAACACGTTAGCAAGGATGTGGAGAAAAGGGAACCCTCTTGCACTGTTCGTGGGAATGCAAACTGGCACAGCCACTCTGGAAAACAGTGTGGAGGTTTCTCAAAAAATTAAAACTAGAGCTACTTTATGACCCAGCAATTGCACTACTAGGAACTTATCCAAGGGATACAGGAGTGCTGATGCGAACGGGCACAACTACCCCAATGTTTATAACAGTACTATCAACAATAGCCAAATTATGGAAAGAGCCCAAATAACCATCAACTGATGAATGGGTCAAGAAGATGTGGTGTACACACACACACACACACACACACACACACACACACACAATGGAATACTACTCAGAAGTGAAAAAGAATGAAATCCTACCATTTGCAACAACCTGGATAGAACTGGAGAGTATTATGCTGAGTGAAATAAGTCAGTCAGAGAAAGACAGATATCATATGATTTTACACATATATGGAATTTGAGAAACTTAGCAGATGAACATAAGGGAAGGGAAGGAAAGATAAGATAAAAACGGAGAGAGAGGCAAATCATAAGAGACTCAAATACATAGAAAAAACTGAGGGTTCACAGGGTTGGGAGGTGGAGGGGTGAGGGAATAGGTTAAATGGGCACTGGGCATTAAGGAGGGCACTTGTTGGGATGAGGACTGGGTGTTTATGTAAGTGATGAATTACTGGATTCTACTCCTGACACCAAGACTACACTGTATGTAACTAACTTGAGAACAAAAAAAATAATAAAACATAATAAATAAACAAACAAACAAACAGGAAAAGAAAAGAACACCCGAGAAAGCATTTTGTTAAACTGTGAAGCCTAAAAACTTAGCCCACTGGAAGTTACTTGTTTCCTGTGCTCTCCCACTTGAATCATGAAACAGAAAGGGGATAGGTTTGGACACTTTAATAGCTATAGCATTTTGACAAGTCAAGTTACCTCTCTGAGCCCTCTGCTTCCTAATCAGTAAAAGGGAGATGGTAAGTCCTACTCTTCCAGCCTCACAGACCATATGACTTAAGAAATATCAATATATGGGGTGCCTGGGTGGCTCAGTCAGTTAAATATCTGACTCTTGATTTCTGGTCAGGTCATGATCTTACAGTTTGTGAGTTTGAGCCCTGTATCAGGCTCTGAGCTGACAGCACAGAGCCTGCTTGGGATTCTCTCCCTCCTTCTCTCTATGCCCCTCCCTTGCTCTCTCTCTCTCTCTTTTTCAAAATAAATAAACATTTTAAAAAATAACTAAATATATTTTTATAGATGAACAAAAATATACTTTTAAATGTATACTTTAATGTTTTCAGTGGAAAAAAACAATATATTTTAAGGAAACAATCAGATTAGGCATATTAACATGACCACATATTTACACAAGATATAGAAAGTTCCTATTATTTATTAAAAAGATAAAACTGCGGGGTCCCTGAGTGGCTCAGTTGGTTGAACATCTAACTCTTGATTTTGGCTCGAATCATGATCTCAGTATTTGTGAGATGGAGCCCTTGCGTCGGGTGTGGAGCCTGCATGGGATCCTCTCTCTCCCTCTCTCTGTGGCTCTGTCCCTCCCCTGCTCTTTCTCTCTCTCTTTTTCTCTTTCTCAAAATAAATAAATACACATCTTTAAAAAGGGAGAGAAGGAGCTCAGTCAGTTAAGCATCTGATTTGGGCTCAGGTCATGATCTCATGGCTCATGAGTTTGAGCCCCACATCAGGTTCTGTGCTGACAGAGCCTGGAGCCTACTTTGGATTCTGTGTCTCCCTCTCTCTCTCTGCTCCTCCCCTGCTCATGCTCTGTCTCTCTCTGTCTCTCAAAAAGGAATAAATGTTAAAAAAAATTAAAAATAAATAAAATTTTAAAAAGAGAGAAAACTTGGAAAAAGAGAAAACAATGGCTTGTGCAAACTGTACCTACATTCTTCATATAGGAAAGGAAGGAAAGAAGGACATGTGTCCCTCCCTTCCCACTTTCCTTCCCTCCTTCCTTCCTTCCTCCTTGCCTCCTGCCCTCACCTCTCTGTCTCCTGAGCCGCTACTGTGCATGTAGTAATTTATATACATCATCTCCTTACACTTCTATGCTGGTTTCACTGAGCCAGGAAAACAAGAAAGTGGAAATAAATAAAGTGGAAAATAAATAAACCAGGAAACTTCATAGAGGCAGTGTCTTGTCCAGGAACCCTTTGGCAGCCCTGTACTATAGAAATCATTGGTCAGAGATGGCGGTGGGGGGAGGGGGGGGAGAACAACTCTATGAAAGCCAGAGTCTGAGCCCTCCACTCAGAGCCAGGAAAGATGACTGGCTGGCAGAGAGAAAAAGGCTAGGTCAAGAATTGTCATCATGGCTGGGCCAATCACACCCAACATCTATTGGGATTTTAACATTTCAAAAATTTACCACATCTCTGATGATTCTCTTTTATACCCCAAAACACCCCCCAAGAATCAGGTGGGATCAGTAGGGCAGTGTAAAGTCTTAGAACCCTGATTCTGGACTCAGAATGACCCACACTCAAATCTCAACTTTTTTGTTTATCAAATGTGTCTTCGGGGAAATTATTTATCTTTTCCAAAGCTCAGTGTTCACATTTAGAAATGGGAGATTTCATAGTGAGAAATAAGTGGTATTTGCAAAGTCTCTAATATGGTGCTTGGTACATGGTAGGGAGTCAGTACATTTTAGCTATTTTGATTATCAGGATGAATATACTTAGCCCTGTTTTGAAGATGAGCAGTTTGAGGATTAGAAAAATCAAGACTCATTCAAGTCTTGTGATTTCCAGCCTGGAACTCCATTTTGTGAAAACTTTAGAGGCACTTTGATCCGTGGCTCTGAGTTCTGAGAACTTTAACTGCCAAACATCCAGGCCAAGAACATTGATATTATAATAGTGACAAATGATGGGATCAGGCTTATATTTAGGGTTGTCTATTTCTGGATGAATTCACTACTTCTGGTAATTGGGATTGTCAATGATCTGAGGTTTACATTGTTCTTAAGCAAAGAACCAAAGAGTGAACATGGCATTAATATTTTTCCATTCTTCTCATGTGATCATGAAGACCAATTTATAATGACAGTTGTGTATCAGAACAGGGTCCCTGTAGTTTCTTTTCCTGTCCTCAGACTAATGGATGAGACTCTTCCAAGTTCTTCTTTTACCCAGGGTGTAGAACAAGGTGGCAGAGACCCATTCTAAGCCTGATCCCATCTCTGTGCATAAGTTTGCTCATGACATTAAGATAATGTAGCTTCACAGGGAACACCATCTAAGGAATTTGGCATTTGGGGCCATTCTCTTTCTGGTATATAACGCAGGAAACTGGCCAAATAAAACCATGCTTATATCAGTTTTATCTCTGGACCATTTGATAGCCAATCCCTTAAGTTTCTTCTCACTTCTGACATGAGGTCAGGAGTTAGTCCTTAAAGAGAAATTCTCCATCCTCACCCCCAACACCTTTGGCTGATTTATATCCCACTTTCCCCTTTCAGGATCAGTTCTGAGACTTCTAGTTCCTGACCTCAGACCCATTTCCTCTTTTGACCATGTTTATTTGGCTGCTTTCCATCACTCCAGACAAACCTCTGTCTAGGACTGCCTAAACCTCTCTTTCACTGCATTGATCTTTACCAGAGCACTAGGTAAGCACTGCCCTGAGAACAGGGTCCAGATGAGGCTATAGTCTTATGGGGAGGGGGACGGGGGTGGTGGTGAGGAGAAAACCAAAGGATCTTAGAGTTTCTGTTTTGTAATTTAAACTTTACATCTCCTCTGTCTTATTTCTCATACTTATTGCAAAGAAAGACCCCCTTCACTTTATACTTCAGGTTTGGTATCAGAGGCCCTTCCCATTCCCTATCCACTGCTTCATTCCAGTCATCTGGCTTCTTGGCATTTTAGTCTGGGATGTACTCAAAGTTCTTCCAGTCTTAAAACAAAATATTCCTCCTTGAGGACAGGTGAATGGGGCTGGGATAAAACTGGAGCCCATAAAACAGTCAGGCTAGACTTGGCTACCTAACCCCGACAACCTCCTGTCCTTACCCCTATGAAAGCCCAGGTCAAGATTCTGCAAACAAATCCAATACAGTAGAGAGCAAAAGCCTTTAAGCAATTGTAGCTCTTCCTCAAGTTCGCTATCACTTTGACCTTGAATACTTTAAGCTCAAATAAGTTGGAAATTTCCCTTCTGTCTGACCCTCTCCCTACCTCAATCACATGCCCCTATTGTCAGAATAAGTCTTCTAGCCTGTATCACTCTTCCTGAAGATCTTTCTTGGTGATCTGCTTTGTACCCAGGGTGCTCCCAGACCTATACCAGTCCTCCCTTTTACCCCAGGCCTCTTCTATTTACCAAGACAAAACTCCAAGTCACAGATAGTCTACCCTGATTTTCATATCCCTTCTGCTGTGGAGCCTCCAAAGTTTTGCTTTATCTACCTAGCGGTTTACCTTGGTGCTGACCATTTGCCCAGACTGACTGAAGGCTTCAATGCCAAGCCATCTAGACCCAGTCATTCAGTAGCATTGCAACTGGGAAAGTTCTTTAGTTCTTGAACTATCTCAGTTGCTTTCTGATTCCTGAGATGAAAGAGTCAGCATCCCATCATGGGGGCTATAGTCTTGATAGATCCCTGTCTATCTGCTTTCCCTCTTCTCTAGTTCTACTCAGCAGAGTACATAGAGACCTGTACCCTCTCCCCATGCCCCCAGGTCTTGAGCCAACCATGACTACATCAGGTACATGATCCTCAACAAGAGTGAGACTCTATGGTTACTCTTGCTGCTCTGAGCCTGCTTATGGGGTCTGGAAGAAGCCTAGCCCCTAACTTTCCAGTAATGCTGAAGGCACAGACACAGCCTGATCATCTATCTTAATTCCCTGATCATATTTCCCTTCCATGAGACTGGAGCCCTTTGCTAAATCATCCTGCACGTGGCTGGGCCACTGCCCACCTCTCTACAGGCCACTTCTTTGGGGTTCCAGCCACTGGGTCCCATGTTGCTCCTTGTTTAACCCCAAAGATCTCTTCTGCATGAGAATGAATCTGCTTTGGCCTGTGGAGAAACAACAAATAGGTGAGGCCCTCCATTACCTGACTCCAACGAACCTTTCCAACCTCATTTCGTACCAGTCTCCACCTTGAACTTTATGCTCCCCAAATACTAAACTGCTGCTTTCAGTTCTTTAATGCAGCCATGTTGCTTTCCACCTAATTGTTGTGCCTCTGCTCCAGCCGTTCTCTGGGTCTGGAATACCTTCCCTCTAACCCAATTTCCCACTTCCCTTGCTCTAATAAATTCAGTGTTGAAATTCAATACATTTTAACATATAAATCCTATATATTAAGGACTTACTATATTCTAATCACTGTATTATGTGTGTTAGCTCATATAATCTTCAAAAGAACCTTCACACATAGGTATCATAATAATCCCTGTTTGTGAAATTGACTTTCATAACAGTTATATTCCTTGCCCAAATGTAACTGCAAGTAGGTAGGAGTCTCATAGTTAGTAAAGGGTGGAGCTCAGATTTAAATCCATACCTATGTGACTCCAGAGTCTATAGATGTTTCCAATCCCTAGGTTAACCCAATCGCTCAACATTGTCTCCTCCTTCCCAGACCACCACCCATACCCTAACGCAGGCTAGGTTAGGAGCCTCTTTTGGGTTCCACAGGATTTGGGCTTCCCTGACTCTCAGCACTAATTACACAGTGTGACCTTTTTTGTGTACTTATCTGCAAACCCCACTAGATTCTGAATCCCAGGAGGATTCTCAATCCCAGGATTGTTCTATTCATAGCTATATCCAGGAGAGCTTTGCAGTGAATGATAATAAATCAGTGAATATACTCCATGCACTCCCCATATCAGTAACTCTGGAATCAGGGATCCAGATTCAAATCCTGGTGCTAATGTATGTGTGTGTGTGTGTGTCACTTCATTTTCTAAGCATCAGTTTCCTTATCTATAACAGAGATCAGAGCACACTATTCACAGAGGCTGCTGGAGGAATCAATGAAGTCTTAACAGTTTTGAGTTGCTTTCCTCTTCCCTCCATACTTCTTTGGATACCAGTATTTAGCTGGATACCTTTTGGAGGCATTAATGCCCCAGTTTCTACTTCTATTCCCAGCCTTTTTCTCCTAGCTCCATAGCTGACATTTCCATCTGTTTCCCAGCCAAACTCTGTCTAACCTCAAGTTTCTTATCTTTAAGATCCTCTGTTTGCAGATGGTCATCCCATTCCCTTGGTTTCTAGGCATAGAGGTCTTTTATCTTCCTAGGAGGCAGAAAGTCTCAGTCAACTTCCAGACACCCAGGAGCCACTTACTGGTTGTTGTTGATTTTGATCTCCTAAGTAGCATTGGGGTGAATGATCAAAGTGTATAGTTGAATGTCTTTCTTGATCTAGAAAGAGGATAAGGAATATTTCAGTTCCATATTGGACATCTTTGGACCTCAAACATTAAATGCACCACCTAAAACAGTTCCTGAATGCCATCCCCCAAATATATACAAACATACTTCACCACATCCCTCATCCCATTTCTATGGTTAATTCAGTAGAGACTCTGGATCTCATTCTCCTAAGTACATACTTCTTTGGTCTCCCCTGACCCCCATCCTTCCTCTATCACAGTTCTGGTCATTCTCTGATCTTGTCTGTTTTCCTGTCTGTCGCTCTTGATTATAAGCTCTTCAACAGCAGAGGTCATGTCTGACTCATCTGTTGTGTCAGCAGTTTCCAGCACAAGGCCACCTCAGAGGAGGGCCTCAGGGAACCCTTACATGCACAGTCCCTGCACAGCCCTGCTAGCAAAGGCCTTGAGCCTGAACACAAGTTCTCCAGGGACACAAGTCCTATGGCCTTCTCTAGATCCAAGTTTCTGCCTCTCCCCTGCACTCTAGTTGTGCCAAGTTTCTTGCAGTGCCACTATTTCTCAAGTCTTTTTTACTTTTCTCATGTGATTATCTCTTCCAGGAATTAAATCCTCCCTAAAATTGTCACACTCTTTCAGAAGATCAATTCATGTTCATCTTTCAAAACTCAGCACAGGCGAGATCTCTAGGAAACATTTCCTAAGGCTCCAGTTTATATAGAGGGCTTCTTCTGTGCTTCCCCAGACTCTGATCCTACTAGGTAGGCCTCTCCTTTTCTTGATTCAGACTTTCACTGGAGTGTGAGTTCTGTGGGGTCAGGGGCCATGTCTGGGGCTCACTTCATCTCCAGCCCAAAGCCCAACACAGAGTTGGCATTTGGTGAATGCCTACTGAGTTGCTAAAGAAATCCAGCTACTATCCTCCAGCTAACCTAGATCTCTCTAATCTGATGTTACTAAGACAAGCCCATCACTCATATTTTAGCTTAGCACTCCACACTTCACCCATCCCTTTAATATTTAGCAGTGGGCAACTGGGCCATGCCAAACATTCTTCCAAGAGAGGACCTTATCTGACTTCCTTTCAGAAGTCAGGCTCCTACGTGAACTTCTATAATTTATAGCCCTTGTCTATATCTATTTTCTGATAGTATTTAATTTATAAGGTTTTTGTAAAGATTAAATGAGGTGACATGTATAAAATGCTTATCCTTCCCTAGACTGATGACCAGGTCACATACTCAGCCTGCATTTGATAGTATTGTTCTCATGCTATTTCCCTTGGTAATGAAGGATGACCTGCACTCTGCTAATGCCAAAGCCACAGATGTCAGGCCTAAAGGTTAAACCCGAATGCATGATTTTACATCATTTTTAGGCAGTTTTCCTGCTCTGAGGCTGAGACAGACATAGCCTATATATTAATCAGGGCCCCAGTAAGAAACAAATAGCATACTCAAATTTAGGATTGCTTGAAGGGAATTTAATAAAAGAACTATTTACAAGAATAAGGGACCTTGAGAAGATGTAAAGAATAGTGCTGTGCTATGTACCCCAATGTTCATAGCAGCACTCTCCACAATAGCTAAAACATGGAAAGAGCCTAAGTGTCCATCAACAGATGAATGGATCAAGAAGATGTGGTTTATCTATACCATGGAATACCTCATGGCAATGAGAAACAATGAAATCTGGCCATGTGTAGCAACATGGATGGACCTTGAGGGTGTTATGCTGAGCGAAATAAGTCAGGCAGAGAAGGACAAATATCATATGTTTGCACGTATAGGAGGATTAGGAGGAACTTGATGGAGGAACAAGGGGGAGAAGAAGGGC
>NW_024080637.1:8829939-8920716 GCF_003009895.1 Hyaena hyaena | reverse complement strand
CAAGGGGGAGAAGAAGGAGGGAAATGGTGGGGGATGAGCACTGAGTGTTATGTAGAAACTAATTTGACAATAAACTATTTGTAAAAAAAAAAAAGAAATAGAATTTAAAAAAAAAAAAAAAAAAAGAATAGTGCTGTGCTGTGGGCTAGCAACAGGAGGGTATTCCTACCACTATCCCTGAAGGGGTAAGGAGCAAGAGTGGTTACCAGAGCCTGGAAGAGAGAGTCCTGTGGGGAGAATGGCCAGAGGAAGGTGTGACTTTCAGCTGAGAGCCCACAACTCTCTTCCCTCCCTCTGATCTACTGCCAGGGCTTTCATTGACCAAACCCAACCAGAAGACCTTCTTGTGCCAGGTACCTTATACCATATCATTTAGTTCTCATGACAAGCAGGTGTTACTATCTCAACTCTTAGCTGGGAAAATTGTGGCTCAGAAAATTTAAGTAACTTGCACAAAGTCAAAGAGCTAATAAGTAGCATTGCTGGGATTCAACCTAAGCCTACTAAGAAACAGAGCCTGGGGTTCCTTCTGCTTTGTGAAAACTCTAGAGGGAATTGTTGATCAGTGGCTCTGAGCCTGGAAAGCTTAACATGACAAAGGTCCAAGAATAGGTTTTAACCTAGTTTTTCACCCTCACTCCCCATGTTCTTGTTGACTAACCTAAACACATACACCCACATGTGTGCACCTACGCTCGCGCATGCGCATGCATGTGTGTGCAAAGTGCTCTAACCACACTGGTCTCATCGTTTTTCTACTTGTATTTCAATTTCATGCCTCTGAGTTTTTGTATAGTCTCTTCTGTCCTCATTGTATTTCCTCCACCTCCTTCTCTGCCTATTGAAATCTAACTCATTCTTCAAAGAACAATTAATACCTCCTCTGAAAAGCCCCCAGTTGGACTGAGTCATGCCATCTTTCGTGGTCTCACAGCACCTCACCAATATCTTTTTAAAAGTATATCTTGGAGCAGCTGGGTGGCTTAATCAGTTGAGCAACTGACTCTTGATTTCCACTCAGGTCATGATCTCACAGTTGTGGGATGGAGCCCAGCATAGGGTTCTGTACTGGGTGTGGAGCCTGCTTGAGATTCTCTCTCTGCCCCTCCCCTGATCACGTGCACAAGCTCTCTCTCTCTCTCTCTCAAAAAGAAATGAATGAATAACTTAATAAGTAAATAAATAAAATGAAAATGTCTTTCATTCTGCCTTTAAAAAGTATTATTCACTTGCCTGCTTCCCCACCAAATAGAAGGCAAAAGTGTGGAGTAGAAAAAAGCACAGGTTTCAAGCCAGATAGACTGGGTTTGAATTCCAACTTCCCACTTACTCACCTTGGGCAAATTTCTTGCCTCTGTTTCCTTATCTGTAAAATGGGGCTAATAACAGCTGAAACTGTTTTGGTTGTTTGAGCATCAAATAAATAATATTCATATAAAAATCACATTTGAAAATTATTTCCGATTTCCTTACTACAACCACCTTGTACATACACATATATAAACTCCTTGTAAGGAGGGTGGATTCTGAGGAAAGGAGAGATTGGCAAAGACACATTTAGGCACCCAGAGTTCTATATTGTCCTATGCATGCATGAGCTTGAAAGATGAGGGAGAAAGAGTTGGGGATGGGGGTGCAGACAAAAACGGAAAGAGGCTGAAGAGGAAGATTTTGGCAAGAGCTTGAAGCAGGAGATCTGAAACTCCCTGGGAAAAGAAAGAAATTTTTAGGGAAAATTTTAAGGAAATTTTGCTGTATGACATGTGGCATAATGCTTTCTCTGACTTTGTACAAAAACATTTGGTAAAATCCAGATTCTTCATGAGTGCTTTGGGAGTTGGATTAGCTTTTATTGTTGTTTGTTAGTTTAAAAAATTTTTTTAGTGTTTATTTATTTTTGAGAGAGAGACAGACATACTGGGAGTAGGGGAGGGTCAGAGAAAGAGGGAGACACAGAATCTGAAGCAGTTTCCAGGATCTGAGCTGTCAGCACATAGCCCAAAGCTTGAACCCACGAACCATGAAATCATGACCTGGGACGAAGTCGGATGCTTAACTGACTGAGTCACCCAAGTACCCCTGTTTCTTGGTTTTTAAATCTCAACCACCATTCAAGATCGGACCTAAGTAAGAGCTGGACTTCCCCAAGGAGGCCTAGTGACATATTTGAGGTTACAGATGCAATACTCTGCACTCATTATGGATGCTTAATAAAGATGATTTACATGAATGGCCTCCTGTGTCTTCTCTCATTGAAGGCTGGAATCTCCTTCAAAGCACAAAGCCATATTGTAGTAGATACATTTGAGGGTGTCTACACAGTTTATGGTTCCTTTCTCCCTTTTTGAGAACTAGGGAATGTCTCTCTGTACTGCAGCCTTGTTAATATCATGTGACTCTACCTCTTTTGTCTATTTATATTAACATTTAGGCTTAAGGTTGCTTTTTTCAGGTCATTGAAGAGTCTTACTGTGTAGGAAGGAGGATAAGAACTTCCTTTTTCAGGTCAACCTGAGCCTCTTCAACAATTACAGTGCCTCTCATTAAGACCTCATGGGGCTTATAGTGACCACTATCAGAGAGCTTACAAGCATGATGTAATGCTCAGATTCTAAATGCATATCCTACTGGTTCAGGGTGTCAGGAAAGAGTTTTGTATATCTGCCACCACAATCGATGCCTTGCTCATGTTTTACTGAAAACTGCACCACCAAGGTCTCATTCTCATTACTAAATGACTTCAACCTGGGTTGAAAGGGCATATAACTTGGCATCTTCATTGGTCTGTAGACGTGGGAGCAGAGAACACAAAATCTTTAGGCTTAAATACTCAAAGAGCAGCCAGAGAGACCCAGTACTTGGAATCACCAATCTACGGTACTTTCTTACATAGTTACTATGTTCCAGGGGCACATTACCTTATTCATGCCTCAGAGGAACCCTGCAAAGTAGGTATTATCTCTACTTTAGAAATTAGAAGTTTGAGTCACAGGGAGTGAAGTGACCTGCCTGGAACTCCTGGCTAATAAGGAACTAAACTAGGATTTTAATCCATGTTTGTCTGATTCTTTCTTCCCCTTAGACCATTCTGCCTTTGATGCTCAAGAGATAGTTAAATACTGTTCTGCAACTTTATGAAACAAGGCTCTGTTTATCCTGAGAAGCATAGAACATTTCTAGTCTATGTACATTACGTTATAGATGAGGAACCAAGCCCCGGAGAAGAAAATTACTTATCCAAGATCACATAGTCACCAACGACAGACATACAAGAAGCCAAGTCTCCTGACTTCTAAGCCAGGGGTCTTTCCGTTATTCCATGCCTGGTCAGCTTACTGGTTATGTCTCTGTCATTTGAATTCTCTAAATCTCTGTTTCCTCATCAGAAAATGTGGATAATTATTCCTACCTCATAGGGATCCCATGAAATTCAAATGGGTAAGAGATGTGAGAAGCACTTTTTAAACTGTCAACATAAGATGCAAGGGGCTACCATTATTCCTGCTTAGAGAGGGTCCTTCCTTCATGATTCCACAGCTCTCTGCACTTCCATGGCTCACACTAGGTTGCAACTAGGTTTATTTCAGTCTCTTTGAATATTTTTTAAGCTACTGAAGAGCAGGGGAATCTTTATATTCCTAGCATCTAGGCCAAGACGTATCATAGAAGAGATGTTCAATAAATATATGTGTTAAATTGCACAGAAAAATCACAGGTTCTGATTCAGCTATCTCTGGAGCATTTATTGCATATTTGTCTCTGTGCTAAGTAAGCACTTTCATGTCTGATATTGCATTAGGAACCGTCTGTATTTTATTTATTTATTTTATTTCTAGGAGAGAGAGAGCGAGCGTGAGCAAGGGAGTGTCAGAGAGAAAGGGAGACACAGAATCCGAAATAGGCTCCAGGCTCTGCACTGGCAGCCAGCACAGAGCCCGATGCGGGGCTCAAACCCACGAACCGCGAGATCATGACCTAAGCGAAAGTCGGACGCTTAACCGACTAAGCCACCCAGGTGCCCCAGGAACTGTCTGTATTTTAAAGATAATGCTTACTTCGCCAAAGACCTCAAGTGAGTCCAGAGAAGACTTCAGGGCAAGGAAATGGGCCGAAGGGAAAGAGCATTGAACCCATAAGCAGAAGTCCAAGCTCTGAATCTCTGCTCTACCAGATCCTGCTATGTAGTCCAATGCAATCCCTTCCACCCATACTGAACCTCATTTGTACCTAAGAGCCCTTCTGGACAACCAAAGGGAATGTAATGCACTCGAGTGGGATGAGATATGAGGAGCAGCAAATAAGAAATCAAACTGAGAGGAGATGGGTGACTGTTCAGACTGCTCCCAGAACAACCAAGAAGCAGGCATCCCCTGAGTCTCTCAGTTTCCAATTCTCTCTCCTTTGGAAACAATTTTCCAGAGTGGATTTAAATGAGACTTTAAATGCTCAAGCCAGTTTGTAATGCTCTCCTTTAATAAACATGAAAATGAGATTCATAATAGCAGCCAGGAGAGAGAAGATGGGAAGTTACTCCAGGGGACAATCAATGGATTCTATTTATAGGATAAAAGCTTTCTCAGGCAAAAACTCTTGCCTGTAGACCTTGCCCTTAAAGCTTCCCCTCCTTCATAATATTATTTGGCTCTTACAGCAGTCCTGCCTTATAAGCATGGCAGGTGATAATTATCATCTCCATCTAACATCAAGGCTCAGAGAAGTGAAAAGACTTGCCCAAATTATGCAGTTAGTGACTCATGGGAGTTAGCTCTTGGTCTGTCTGCTCCACTCTCCTTTGTCCCAAGCTGCTCTAGGGGAAAGCAACATTTGAAGGTTATACAGCACTTTTTCCTGTTTCAAGTGCAGTGTTATATAAAAAATCTCGGGGTGGAGAAAGCAATGTATTCCAGCAATAATTAACCCAGTCCTGGAGTCAGACCTAGAATCTGATCTCAGCTCTGCCTCTTGCCAGCTGTGTATACAGCTTTGGGCAAATTGCCCATCCTCTCTGGGGCCCCTGTGCAAAACTGGGAACATAACAGTAATCATCTCATAAAGTTGTTAGGAAGATTAATGGGGATAATGTATATCAGGGCTTAGCTTTGAATATTTGTTATTTAATAAATGGACATTATTATTTTGTGGAGAGTTCCTTCTCCACCTACTCATTTTTTATTCTAAGAAAGAGAAATGAATTGATAATTATGAATAAAAATAATTATATAAAAATCAGAACTTTTTCGCAATTAGTATATTCCTGAATTCCAGCATTTACCTTTATCCTCTTCTTTGTCTCCATAAAATTTTCCTTCAGTAAACTGAAATTACCATAATCAGGCCTATGTATAGATTCTACCCATTGTTTTTTTCCATCCTTCAATGGGGGAAAGAAGAAAAGCAACATATGGAAATGATTTATGTTTTCTTAAAGACAATAAGATGTAGCTAAGACTGACCAAGCCTACAGGAACAGTAAGGGAATATCATGGGATAACTCCAATATTCCTGAAATCCCCTTTACTATCTGGTGCCTAAACTCTACATTTGTTTTTGTTAGGTTTTTAAATGTTTATTTACTTTTGAAGGGGGAGGAGCAGAGAGAGAGGGAGACAGAGGATCTCAAGCAGGCTCCATGCTGCCTAGAGAGCCCGATGTGGGGCTCAAACTCACGAACTGTGAGATCATGACCTAAGCTGAAGTCAGACACTTAACCAACTGAGCCACCCAGATGCCCCTAAACTCTACCATTTGTGCCCTACCATGTGGAGTGGCTCGACTACCAAATATTTGAATCACTTACACATTAATGCTCTACTATACCCTCCTCTATAAGAGTTAAGTCTTAAAAGTCACCACAGCAATGTATGGTTGAAAGGCTTGAGGGATTCTCTAAAAAATAGATGGAAAAAATATGGTTAGGGGAACTAAGCTCTTATGCATATTCATATCTAGTAAGATAAAATAATAAGATTAACTCACCAGGTAAAGAGATTAGCAATATCATTTTATACTTCTTGAATTAGTGATGATATTAAACAATCAATTTCCATTTACCCTTTTTTATTGCTTAAACTTTTTAGATTCTCCCTTGCAGTTTTGAGGAGATGCTGATAAATTTGTTTTGGTTTGGCATAGATGGCATACAGACAAAGGGGCATTCTTTTTAGGACCTGGCACTCCATTCAAATATTCAATGCTTTTCTGATTTTATGCCTCAGAGTTGCTGACTCCCACTTCCTGGGCCCACTATAGTCCCAGAGTCACAGGGCAATTTGGCAGCTTGTGATGGAAAAGGCCTTGGGTGTAGCCTTTATTTTATCTCCTCCCCAGAGCTGAATGGATATTTCTCAAATTCCACTACCCAATATGTCGGCTTATTGCCTGAGCTCTGCACATGAAAACCCTACTTCAATCCCCATCCAGTAAGACCACCCCGAACTGATTCTGTCAGCTCCTGTTACTCAAGCCTGACAACTCAACTATCTCCCCCTCCATGAGGCCTAGGGGGTGGGTTTGCTTTCCACAGTCTTTCCTCATCTCTCCCAAGATTTCAGCATTAGACAGTCCAGGACATCTCAGTGACCATCTCATCCACCGCTCCTGACAGCAGGGCTCCAGGGGATTCTATCCATCTAAAGTTGCTGTTGTTAGACTGGAATGAATACCACTTTCTTTTTTTTTTTTAATTTTTAAATGTTTTTATTTATTTCTAAGAGAGACAGAGACACAGTGTGAGCAGGGGAGGGTCAGAGAGAGAGATACAGAATCCGAAGCAGGCTCCAGGCTCTGAGCTAGCTGTCAGCACAGAGCCCAATGCGGGGCTCGAACCCACTAACCGTGAGATCATGACCTGAGCCAAAGTCAGACACTTAACCGACTGAGCCACCCAGGTGCCCCATGAATACCACTTTCTTGAGTGATTACCACCTCCCATTGTCCATCCAAAGAAGGATAAGGACTGATACCAAAGTTGTTTTTTTTCTTAATTAGTTTATTGTCAAGTTGGTTTCCATATAACACCCAGTGCTCATCCCAACAAGTGCCCTCCTCCATGCCCATCACCCCCCTTCCCCTCTCCCCCACCCCCATCAGCCCTCAGTTCGTTCTCAGCATTCAAGAGTCTCTCATGGTTTGCCTCCCTCCCTCTCTCCAACTATTTTTCCCCTTCTTCTCCCCCATGATCCTTCGTTAAGTTCCTCCTAATCCACCTATTCGTGCAAACATAGGGTATTTTTCCTTGTCTGTCTGACTTATTTCACTCAGCCTAACACCCTCAAGTTCCATCCATGTTGCTACAAATGGCCAGATTTCATTCTTTCTCATTGCCATGTAGTAATTCAATTGTATAGATAAACCATATCTTCTTTTTTTAAAAATATTTATTTATTTTTGAGAGAGAGACAGACAGAAAGTGAGCAGGGGAAGGGTGGAGAGAGAGGGAGACACCGAATCGGAAGCAGGCTCCAGGCTCTGAGCTGTCAGCACAGAGCCCAACGCAGGGCTTGAACCCATGAACCATGAGATCATGACCTGAGCTGAAGTTGGACGTTTAACCAACTGACCCACCCAGGCGCCCCTAAACCACATCTTCTTGATCCACTCGTCAGTTGATGGACACTTAGCCTCTTTCCATGTTTTGGCTATTGTTGACAGTGCTGCTATGAACATTGGGGCACATGTGCCCCTATGCAAGGACTGATACCAAAGTTAAAAGATGTTATTGTGTGTTTGGCCCTTATGCAAGTCCCTAAAATTTTCATCTCATTACTCCCATGGATAATGCTATAAAAAGGTAGTATTAGTTACATTTTATATCTACTAAGTGGTGGACCTGAGATGTGAACCCACTTGTCTGATTTCAAATACGGCCTTTCTTCTGGAAAAAGAGGGAGCTACAGGGAAAAGTGCTATGAAGAATAAAAAGTTGTATAATCATAACAGCTAACATCAGCCATATGTCAAGTATTGTGCTGAGTGCTTTATGTGCATTATCTCATTGCATTCTCATAATAGCTCTGAGACAAATGTGCCATTTTCCCCCATTCAAACAATAAGAAAAGTAAAGCTTAGAAACCTATCCAAGAGCCCAGTTTGTAAGTAAGTGGGCAAGCCAGGTTCAAACGCAGGGCTCTATAATGCCAAAATTTTTACTTTTAACTCCTATAGTATAAGGCCTCCCATGAGGTGATGTATGTGAAAAGCCCTTTACAGCCTAGAATGCACAACAAAAGTAAGAGTCATAGTACTTTATGATTTGTAATTAATTATTTGTCTATAATTTGAGTAATGTCTGTCTTGCCCAGACACTAACACACTGGCAAGCTCCATAACTTTTACTTGCCATTGTGTCCTAGTATCTCTTATAGAGTTAATTGCCAAAATATTTGTTGAATGACTAAATGGATGTATGTATGATCTTGCCTTTTGTCTATAAGATTCTATAAGAATCTATAAGATTTTCAGCTTTACAAATGGACTGATTCATTTATTAATCCATCTGACAAATGTTAATTGAATATAACAAGTATATAGAAACATTTGTACAACTTTGATCTTGAACTTTATAGTTAGAAAGGTTAGGACAGAACTCAGAATTACTTATGGGTAATTATTTTTCTGGGTGAACAGTATTGATACAAATCAAACTTGATGCAATTTAAGAAGTCCCAAAATAAGGAGCCTGTCTTCTTAGGAGAATAATGTCCTGTGGTTAATAAAGTCCTATTTTAATGTTTTATACATTTCCTCTTAGCATCATAACGTCTTAACATCAGAGAATGCTCAAGCCGGAATGACTCTTCGTGGTCATTTCATCTGACCTCCTCATATTACACGCAGGGAAACTGAAGCCAGGGAAGGAAGTGACTTACTTATAGACACAAGGTTGTCTGTCAGTTGCAGAGCTGGGAATAGAACCTAGATTTTCTGCACTTTGGTTCTGGGTTCATTATTCCTTCACTCAACAAACATATATTAAGGGGTGCCTGGGTGGCTTAGTCGGTTGAGCGTCCGACTTTCGCTTAGGTTATGATCTCGCGATTCGTGGGTTCGAGCCCCGCGTCAGGCTCTGTGCTGACTGCCAGCTCAGAGCCTGGAGCCTATTTCAGAGTCTGTGTCTCCCTCTCTCTCTGACTCTCCCCTGATCACGCTTTCTCTCTCTCCTAGAAATAAATAAAAATATTAAAAAAAAAACATATATTAAAAAAATTTTTTAACGTTTTATTTGGAAGAAAGAAAGCACAAGCAGGTGAGGGGCAGAGAGACAGAATCTCAAGCACAGAGCTCAGATATGGGGCTGAAACCCACGAATTGTGAGATCATGACCTGTGCCGAGATCAAGAGTTGGAAACTTAACCAACTGAACCACCCAAGCACCCCCTCAACAAATATTTCTTAAGCATTCACTTTGTGCAAGGCACTAGGCACACAGGCATGAATCTTACAGGTTCTCTTTAGGGGTCTACGAGCTTCAGAAAGCTCAGAGTCTGGTAGAAAAGACAGACAAGTAGATTCACAATACAGTGTGGTAAGGACAGTGAAAGAAGGAAGCATAGGGCAATGAAATTCAGAAAAGCACTGAAAGTACTCCAAAGTGAGCGTGGACTTCAGAGAAGGCAAACTTGAAGTAAGAATGGAAAAGGCAGATAAGGTGAGGAATGGGTGTTCCAAATAGAATGACTTGCACATGAAAAGGCCCAGAGGCATCAAACAGCATGGTGTTTCAAGGGAAATGTAAACAGTATTCTATAGTTTTCAGGGAAGAGGAGAGGAAAGTAAATAGGGACCAGATCAAAGAGAGCCCTTATTGACAACAGGAGAGTAGTATATCAACCTAGGTTGCATGCTACTATCTTTTTCCTCTGATAAATATTTCCTTCAAATTGGTCAAATACTGTACGTCCCCAGAGATCCCATCAACAAAATGTAATAGGTGTTTGGAAGCTGGTACATCTAGCTGATGAATGCACATAATCATACCCAGGTCTGTAGAGATACAGGACCAAGGAGACCATATAACTATGATTCCTATGTCAAATGAAGTTATCACCACATTGCATCTCCCACCATGTTTGACTCATAATGTAGCTCAAATCTAAAGACTGGGCTAGGGACTCATCTCTACCTCTAGCTTTAGCAGTATCTTTAACCTCTCTAAGATTCAGTTTCTTCATCTATAGAAAGAGATTACCTAATTCATTGAGTTTCTGGGAGAATCAAATAAAATAGCATGCAACACAGTGTCAGGCACATTGTAAGTGCTCAATACAAACTGCTAGAAGCTGAATCTGTATATATACATATATATACACATAGGTACAGATTTGTATATATATATATATATATATATACACACACACAAAGATACAACATCAAAGGTAAAGAGAGAGAAATATTTTTTATCCTTGAAGGTAAGCCTTGTACCTTACCCAGCACCTAGTCCTGAGCTTGGGACACAACAAGTTCTTTAGAAAATGCCTGTGTAATCACATGAAAATACACATTTGCTGCATTTATTCAACATCATCAGATTACATTTTGCAAAAGAAAATTTACTAGATGAAACTAAAGCTTATTTCTTCAGGTGCCAACATTTCATATATCATTTTCAATGGAAAATTTTGTAAACATTATAAATGACTCTGACCTCTTATATAGAGAATCTTAAAATGTAAAGTTTCTTGAAGACTCAAACTCTGTGTTATGTTGTAACATACAGCAGAGGTGTGGGTTTGCTTTGAAGTTTTTCTGTCTCCATTGCTCTTGCTCTGCTCTGAGCACTCACTTCTCCCTGAGGTCAGTGTGTTTGCCTCTAGCAAACCAGTGGACCTACATCCCTGCTTACCTGCCTGCCAGCTTATCTGACCACTTCCTTTCCTTTCTTTTTACTGGATATTCTATCTGCATGTTTGTCACATAGAGCATAGTCACTCAAATATGTATTAACTGATAAAATGCCTTGTGGCATAGTGAATAGCACTGGATAACAATCTGAGCCTTCCCACCTATTTCTGTATATGACTTAAGCCAATCACTTTTCTGAATCTGTGTTCTCATGTATAAATAAGGTTTATATTTAAATTCTTCAAAGAAGGGGATACTGAACACATAGTAGCTGCTCAGTGTTTGTTGAATGACAGATTGGCACGAGGACCAAATTAAATAAGATAATAATAATTAAATTAATTGCTATTATTGTTATTGTTAATAATTATTAAATATAATTATTTTGGAGCACCTGGGTGACTCAGTCGGTTAAGCATCCAACTCTTGATTTTGGCTCAGCTCATGATCTCACAGTTCGTGAGTTCAAGCCCCCCATCAGGGTCTCCACTGGCAGTGTGGGGCCTGCTTGGGATTCTCTCTCTCACCCTCTCTCTCTGCCCTCCTCCATTCATTCTCCCTCTCTCTCTCAAAAATAAACATAGGGTTGTCTGGCAGCTCAGTCAGTTAAGCATCCAACTTTGGCTAAGGTCATGATCTCTCAGTTTGCAGGTTCGAGCCCCACGTTGGGCTCTGTGCTGACAGCTGAGTCTGTACCCTACTTGGAATCCTGTGTCTCCCTCTCTCCCTGCCCCTCCCCTGCTCATGCTCTGTCTGTCTCTCTCTCTCTCTCTCAAAAATAAAAGAAACATTAAAATAACTAAATAAACTAAGAAAACATAAACATTAAAAAATTTTATAAAAGGGCGCCTGGGTGGCTAAGTTAGCTGATAGTCAGACATCAGCTCAGATCATGATCTCATGGTTTGTGTGTTCGAGTCCTGAATTGGGCTTGCTGCTGTCAGTGCAGAGCCTGCTTTGGGTCCTCTGTCTTCTTGTGCTTTCTCTCTGTCTCTCTCTGTGTCTCTCTCTCTGCCCCTCTCCTGCTTAGGCACTTGTGTATGCGCTCTCTATCTCACTCTCAAAAATAAATAAACATTAAAAAATTGTTGTTTAAATAATTATTTTTGCTGTCACTGAATGGGCACTGCTAGCAGGTCCCCCATTTATTTTATGGGTTGTCATTTCTAATCAACTATACCTTAGGAAGCACATAGCCAGATCTGTTAAGAAAGGAGCCTAAATGCTTGAAGTAAAAGATAATACAAGTCATTCACTTAAATATTTACAGAGTTCCTGTACTGTTCCAGTGCAAGTGCTAGACATCAAAGTACTAGTAAGGCATAATTCCTCAGTCCTCTAGCCCTCAAGGAGTTCATAGTCTAATAAGAAAAACAGGCAAATAAAGTGTCTGTTTTCTTGCTTTATATTTCTTGATTTTTCAAAGCAAAATAATTTATGGTAACAGCAAATAAGTAGTAAAAACTCTATAATCTACCACAAAGACATAACCATTGTCAGTATTCTGATATATTTCCTTCTAGCTTTTTGGTTGTTGTTTTCTGTATGTTAACGATGGCCCCTGCTCCCACCTCCACATCTCTGCGGCCCCTGCAGCGATCCTTACCATCAGTTTGCACTTGAGACCTGGAAAGTCCAGCTGGATCAGGCCTCTTTGGTTTGGGCATCTGTCCAAAGTGATTCTTCCTCAAGCCAAGCATGTCCAAGGATCCACAATTGGCAGACGGTCCCAATTGCATATCAGTTGGAGGCCTGAGCAGCAGGCTGCTTCTCAGCCCTCTGAGCTGTCCTTCGCGGGTGTGAGCCAGCAGGGTACAGAGGCCCTTTGTCTTAGAATGTCTGTTCGGCCAAGTTTTCATTGTCAAGTCTGAGAGCTGACAGAATTAGCATTCACACACACACACACCCACACACCCAACCCCCTTGTGACTTCTGCACCATTTGGATCCTCATCTGAATTTGTTTCTTTCTGCCTGATTTTGTACTTTTACAAATGGCACTACCATTGCCTTAGCCCTCCCCTCACACTTATTTGTATCACTAATTCAGGGATTCGCCAAATCAATCAATCAACATTCCTGCATATTTTAATGTGCCAGCCCTTATGCAAGGTCTCAGATTCCAAAAGCTCATTTTGCTCGGAGACCACTGGGCTACTTCCTGCTGGCTAACTGACACTGGCAGCTTTGCAGCAATGGCCAATACAGTTTTTATGGAGGCAAGAGACCTGGGTTCAACAAGCATCTCTGCGAGTGAGTCACTCTGTGACTTTGGGAAAACTGCCTCTCCTTTCTGAGTCTCAGATTCATCAGTACAGTGAGAGTGTTGGATTCTAAAGGCCTGGCATGCCCTCTGGTTGCTGAGCTGCTCTATGGCCAGGAATAACCTAGGCAAACAGCAAAAAGAAAGGAACCTCTAGCACACTGTGGTACAAACCCTTTAAATGGCCCTGCTATGTCACATCCTCTCTCTGGACCTCTGTTTTCCCATTTGTACATAAGGAGAAGGAAGCCTTTTGGGGCTGGATGAGCTTTCAAGACCCCTTTAGCTCTGACATCAAAGTATCTAAGATTTACCTTTCCCAAGGTTGTTAGATACTACTTAAAATGTGAGCTAGAAGGACTTCAACTTATTGGAATCATGGGAGACAGTAAGGTGGGGAGCAAGGGTAATGCAAGAAAGATTAGTTAGGTTCAAATTCTGGTTTTGCCATTTAATAATTGTGTGACCTCAGACAAATTATTCAACTGTTCTGGGCTTCAGTTAGATGGTCTATAGACTGGAAAAAGAATAATAACTATTTTGCAGAGTTGAGATGAGGATTGGAGTATGGAAAGCATCTGTGCCTAGTGAGTAATACTGTGCTCAACAAAGGTTACTTAAGGTTTCTGGTACAAGTTAGCTGTAAAAACCAGAGTTTAAAAGGAGAAAATTTAGTTCCAAACAGAAATGGATTGGCAGAACACTTAATTTTTTAATAGTGTTTTTTTTTTATTAAAAGATAGCATAAACTCATTGTAGAAAACAAAGAAAACGTTAAAGTCATCTGGAATTCCATCATCTATTTACATTTTGGTATATTCTATTCCTTTTTCTACAACAAATTTATTTTATAATAGTGACAATGTATATCTTAGATATAATCTTGTATATTTCACATCTGAGCTTATATCATAAAGATTTCCCTGTGACATTAAAGACTTCCCAAACATTCTATGGATGTATCATATTTTACTTGACTGAGTCCCTCCTGTTGGACATTTAGGTTTGTCTCCAAATGTTTCCAATTATTAATAATACTCCCCCCACTCCATTGACCATCCCTCCAGACCAGTTTAGCCATCTGCCCCTATCTTCACAACTTGGGCCTTATCATCACCAGGAACTGTTCTGCCTCTGACATTTCAAACTCAAACTTCCCCTCCATGGTTCGTGGCCTGCTACCCTTCATTTCTTACACTCTGTTACTTGAAGTACACCTGTTCTTTGATCTCTTGCATTTCTTTTCAGTCAGCTGGCTCCTTCCTGTCTAACTTTCACAGTCCTTCTTCCCTCCCTCCTTCCTTCTTTCCATAAACTTTTAATTGAGCATTTTCTATGTGCCAGTCACTGTACTGTGCAAGTTTATAATGTTGAAAGAGATGTGGCTTTTTCACCTTACTCATGTCTCTCAACTCTCTTGCCTATTTGCCTTTCTGCAAAGCCCCCACCTGTGTCATACAAACCTTCCACTCTCAGTTTGCATTCCCAATTAATTGGGATCTCTACTTCTTGTCTCTGGCAGACATCTCTAAAACACAGCCCGTACCTGTTCTATTCATTGTCTAGGCCCTCATCTACCCCTAAACCTACTGTAGTCAGACTTCCACCTCCACCACTCCACTGAGTTGTTAAATGATCTTCTAACTATACAATGCAATGAATGTTTGCAGAGTTTGCCTTACTTGGCCTCCAAACCACTTTTGACACTAGCTGTGTAACCTTGGGAAAGTCACTCAACCACAGTTTTCTCATCTGTGAAAGAGAGGTAATTGCATCTTTTTGATAGAACTTTTGAGATATTCAATAAAATAATGTATAAAGAAAAAATACATTGTTGCACAATAGGTATTCAACAAAAATTAAGAGTGAATATTAAATGAGTGGGTGAATTTAAAATTTTATTATACATATAAATAAATAAAACTATATTAAATTTTATATATAATTTTATTTATTTATATGTACAATAAAATTTAAAATTTTAAATAAATTTAAAATAAAATAAAACTTTAAGATGTCATACTGATAGAAATTTGTCAGGTGTTTAATATATAGTATAAACAAATATCTTTACAAACAAATAAAGATGTCTGTTTTAATCTTTTGATCCAAAAATTATACAAATTGATAAAAACGATAAATTTCATTTACACGTTTATTTTCTAGATCATATAGGCCCATATAATTTTTGCAGCATCCACAGGATTCTCTTCAATTTGCAAGAATGTACTATTAATTGTTTACTGTATAAAGCACTTTGGAGTGGCTCGATGAAATTTAGTTAATCATTTATTGGGCTACCCCTATGAACCAAACAGCAGAAGAATAAAGACATGGTTTCCATTCTCTAGATGCATCTAATCAAAAGGGATGTCAGGCTTACCAGGGCCTGCCTGATCTTTTTCTATCACTTAACAGCAGTGTCATCTTGGACCAGTCAGGGTCATATTATGACTTTTATTAAGGCACTTTTGCTTTAATGAGTACCTTCCTCCATAAAAACAAAATGTATTTAAATATATATTTATGACTGTATGGCATAAAGCCAAATACAATGCAGGTTGGATTCCTTATTATATATTCATTATTTTCTTTTGTACTGTGCTTTTGGGCCAAATGGATAAGTTGGCTCTGGGGCCAATTACTGACCTCACCTAGTTCTCATTTTCTTCTCCTTAAAAATTCCAGTTTTGAAGGGTTGTTATAGGATTATCTTAGAAGCTGCATGAAGACAGAAACCAAGTCTAACTTACCTTCCACTGTGTACCTAGAGCACTCAACAGAGTAAGCACTCAATAATAGTGCTTACTATTATCTACATGATGCCAGAATACAGTAAACACTGACAACTGTCAGGTTTCTTTCACCAGAAGTCCTAGAGAACAGTTTAGGACATACATATTAGATATCAGAAAGGTGGAGTGTATGGTACAGACCCTGAATGTAACAGGAATTTGAGTTAGGAAGGATTGTGTGGGTCAATCAGTTAGCATGCTTTTTAAATTTTTTGTCAGTGCATCCATGCCCTAGGCCCGCTTAATTGCATTTGTAACACAATCTATCATGAAGTACTGGTGATATAGTGTAATGCAATCTATCATTAGCCATGTAGAGAGGTAGATAAGAAAGGTGAGTTTTGAAAGCTGTCAATTTTATAGTCCTGTATGTTGTATTTATACATGCAAGGAGTTGTACCAGTATTGCTGCGTATCTCCACTCCAAATCCTCTGCAGATTTAATTACAAAGCTACAAAGTGAGTGCATAAATTATGCACCACAGCCCATGTTTTAGAAATCACTGTGTAGACTTGGGAATTAGATAGGAGGTTAGATCTTTGTAATTGATATGCTCCCACTTAAGAGTTGAAACCCTGTGGATTTGTGAGAACTTTTTAATCTAAACTGTGTGTCTGCAGTTCTGCAGGGTTAGCTGGACATTTAAATTCCAAACAATAGATACCAGAAGTAAAAGAATTTTGCAGTTATCCAATCTTGCTCTGCTCTCCTTCTCTATAGCTTTATCTCCCACCATGGGTTCACTGGTTCCTGTAACCCCACTGCATCTGGAAGGATATGCCATTTCCCAAATGCATAATATATTATTTCAAACTGTTGTGTCTTTACTTATACGGTTCTCTTTGATTGTAATGTTCTTCCCCTCTTCATTTTGGGAAACCTCAGAGAGAGTACCTATTCCTAGTAGCTACCTACAAGTGTTAGCTTCTCTTCCTGAGTAATAAAGCAAACTTTTCATGTCAGTAAGCTCATTTTGAATGCTGTTTCCTCTGGAAGCCTTTCTTACCTTCCCTCTCTAGAAAGGAATGTACTTGTGCTGGACACAATTATGTAGAAACTATGGTTCCAGAAATTATGCTGGATCCTTTGCATGTATCATCTTGTTTAATCCTCTGGGCAATTTTGTGTCAAAGGTTATGCTTATTATCAGTTCCCAGGTTAGGAATCTGACATCTGAAGGTTAGATATCTTAGCCAAGGTCTCATGCTAGCAAACAGAGGAAGTGGTCCTATTAACCTGGTTTTGCCAGGCTGTCTCTCTCCGGAAAATCCACTCCATTATTGGTGCTCTTACAGCCTTTCCACCCTACTCCTCTCCTAACACTTCTCACTGTATGGCAATTTATTTACATACCAGTATAAGCTGTCTCCTTCACTAAATTCTTGAATCAGAGACCAAGCCTTACTTCTCTCTGTATCCTTAATATGTGGTATGATGATTGGTGTACAGCGGATGCTGAAAACATCTTGAGGGAATAAGGTGAATAATAACAAAGCACTCTGCAGTCTGTAAACCATTTTTACATATATGAGTTTATTTAATTATAAATAAGCATAAGATTGAGTCCTTGTTCTTGGAAGCTAGCAATATAAATGAGAATACAAACTATATGCAGGTGAAAAAGATAATGAACAAGACAGTATTAGGAATAACAACATTGCATAGCCATATAATAAAAATAACTGAGACCAAGGAGAATGAGGACTGAGAAAAAGATTTTTAGACTTGGAGAGAAAACCATCTTAGAGTTCCATTTAGGGAACTTGATGGAGCACTTTAATATGGAACATTTTTAATATGGTAGCTTCACAAAAATCCAGTGAAGTTAGTGATGTTGACTGTATTTCCCAGAAAGGGAACAAAATCTCTTTGTTTGAGAGTTAACTCTTTTCCCTAAGGTCATATAGCTGGCTTATAGCAGAGCTTATTCTAGATTCCAGTTTCTAAGAGCCCTGTTTTTTTTTTTCTTTAAAAAAAATGATAGCTGCATTATTCTGTGTCAATATTTTAGGGGATACTCATAATGTATTAATTTTTTAACATCATAAGAAAAAAAGAGCTTTGCAAATTTTTTATCACCTAATATCATACTGATACAACTTGGAAATTTGGTTTTCTTTATGTTCAAATACCAAATTTATCTTAGCATAATCTACTCTTCTTTTTAAATTCCAGCATAATTAATGTACAGTGTTATAGTAGTTGCAGGTGTGCAACATAGTGATTCAACAATTCTAGGGGTGCCTAGGTGGCCCTGTCGGTTAGGCTTCTGACTCTCAATCTCAGCTCAGGTCTTGATCTCAAGGTGATGAATTCAGGCCCTGCATTGGGCTCTGCGCTGAGTGTGAAGCCTACTTAACAAAAACAAAAACAAAACACAATGCAAAAACTCCACAACAATAAAACTAAAAAAATAACCCCACTAAAAATAACTATATATTACTCAGGGCTTACCACTATAAGTGTACTCTTAATCACCTTCGTTTATTTTACCCATCCCCCACCTACCTTCCCTCTGGTAACCACCAACTTGTTCTCTATAGTTAAGACTCTGGTTTTTGGTTTGCCTCTTTTTTCTCTGTTCATTGTTTTGTTTCTTAAATTCTACAAATAAGTGAAATCTTCTGGTATTTGTCTTTCTCTGACTTATTTCATTTAGCATTATATTTTCTAGATCCATCCATGTTGTTGCAAATGGCAATATTTTGTTCTTTTGCATGGCTGAGCAATGTTCCATGGTATATATATGCATTCATTATCCATTCATCTACTGATGGATACTTGTATTTCTTCCATATTTGGCTGTTGTAAATAATTCTGCAGTAAACATGGAGGTGCATATATCTTTTCAAATTAGTGTTTTCATATTCTTTGGGTAGATACCCAGTAAAGGAATTGTTGAATTGTATGGTAATTTTATTTTTAATTTTTTGAGGAGCCTCCATACTGTTTTCTACAGTGGCCACACCAGTTTGCATTCATACAAACAACGCACAAGGGTTACTTTTTCTCCACATTCTCACTAACACTTGTTGTTTCTTGTGTTTTTTATTTCAGACATTCTGACAGGTGTGAGGCGCATTGTGGTTTTAATTTGCATGTCTCTGATGATTCGTGAGGTTGAGAGATACTAATAATTTATATGTTACTCTTTAGGCAACAAAAATTTTAGCTGGAGTCTTCTGGCTAAACATTGTGGTATAGTATAATGAATATGTGTCTTGGTTTGGGTTAAAGTCCAAGTAACTTACTTAGGATGTCAGAAAATCTGAGCGAGAGTAGGGTAGTAAGACAGGGGAGTAAAGTGGGCCAAAAATATATACATTATCACGTGAGTTGCCATGGTAGCCAACTGAAGCTCAGTTATGCTGGGGAGCTCTGAGTGACAGTCCAGGACACATTTAGAGTATCATAATCGAAGGGTGAGGAACTTGGAGTATTATTCACCAGCTCACTATCCATCACTGAGTTCAGGGCTGCTTCCGGTGGCATTAAATCTCTGAGACTCCCAGTTTGCTCTCAGCACAAGCCAAATATATTCTCTGGCAAGTTAAAAAAAAATGAAACAAAACAAAACAAAACAAAACCTTCAAGGCAAAGAGCTATAGGTGCTCTTTGTAAGTGGCCTTCAGTGTATAGAAGTGAATGCCAAGAAAATATGGACAAGAAACCATTAGTATCTGCCACAGAATATAATGCAATACAAATCCTGCCTCTACCACTTCATTCTACATTCAAAAGAAGTTCATTAGGTACATATTATAAATTCATCATACATTAGGTCAGGGATGAGCAAACTATGGGTGGAAGGCAAATTTGGCCTGCTGCTTGTTTTTGTAAATAAAGTTTAAAAAATTTTTTAAATGTTTATTTATTTTTGATTGAGAGAGAGAGACAGAGTGAGAGCAGGGGAAGGGCAGAGAGAGAAAGGGAGACACAGAATCCAAAGCAGGCTCAAGGCTCCTAGGGCCTTACGTGGGGCTAGAACTCAAAAACCTGTCAGCGCAGGGCTCAAACTCACAAACCCTAGGATCATGACCTGAAGCGAAGCTGGATGCTTAGCCAACTGAGTCACCCAGGCGCCCCTGTAAATAAAGTTTTATTGGAGCAGATCCATGTCCATTCACTTATGCTTTTGCCCTACAATGGGGATTAAGTAGTTGTGATACAGAATGTCTGGCCTGCGAAAACGAAAACATTTACTATCTGGCATTTTACAGAAAATGTTTGCCAGTTTCTGAGCTAGGTACTTGGAATACTGAGATCAGTAAGATTTTTCTCTTATCTTTAAAGAATTTATAATCCAATGAAAAAGATAGATGTGTAAACCAGTAAGTGCAAAAACAGTGTTACAAGTGCTATAATAGCCATTCAAGTGAGGGAGTGGTGATTTCTAACTAGCTGGGAGAGAAATCAAGAACATCTTCATAAAAGATGTAACAAATCCCTTAGCAGAACCTCAGAGATGTTTCTACAGAAACAGAGTAGAAAACATATTCAACCTAGAGTGGGTGGAAATAGCAAAAATGAAACTAAATCATCAATAAGACGAATTTAGGAAACTAGTGTTATATTTGGATGTGGAGAGAGGAGTGACACAGAAGTAAAAGTGGAAAGTAAGGAGTTAAATTTTGTCTTTTTTTAAAAATATAAATGGCTTTTACCGTCAGTATGGAAGCCATGCTGAAGAGGGTAATAGTGGGTTGATAACTCTAAGCTACTCTTGTGACCCAAGCACGAAATGGTGCAGGTTTGAGCTAAGATGGTAGCAGTGGCCATGAAAAGGAAAGGCTACTTATTTCCTTAGCACACTGATAACATTACCCTGTCACTAGGCTGGCTGACAGACACTAGGCTGGCTGTCACTAGGTGCCTCCTCTGTGCCCCCCAACAGCGTTGCTCACCACTGGTTTAGCATAAATCAGCTTGTGCAGCAACACATTTTATTTCCCCCACAGACTCTGAGCCCCTTGAGGACAGGAACCACACGTGACTAATCTCTATCCTCAGTGTCTGGTCCAGGGCTTGACATGGAACTACTGTTCAGTAATGTCTGCTTTTTGAAAACAGGAGTGAATGAATACACCCCAAATTCGTGGCTGCAGTGATTTGTCTCTAAGTTTGCAAAGGTGACATGTTGTAGCATCAGCCACATGGAGTCTTAGATGAATATAGATGGATATAGAATTAGGGATATAGAATGAGGGCATAGGAATTCTGCAGGTCTCTTTGGTTGGGACAGAGACTGTTGGGATCTCACAGGATATCACTGTTTGAATTACGATGCTAGCTTATTCCAGCTCCTTAAGAAGGCAGGCATTTTATGATTAAAAATGGCAAGTACTGGACAAATTCAGAGCTGACATAATTACCTGGTGGTATTTTTTATATTATTTTGAAAATTCCTTCATAAAATGGCATTTTTTCCTCATTACAAATACAATGGTAGGTTACTTGTAGAAAATCTGGAGAATACAAAAGAAGGATAAAGAGAAAAATAAAGTCAATCACAATCCTACTAACTGACTTCAGATGTTTTTCTATTTACCCTTACAGTGTTCCAGGAAGACATGAACACTTGTATAAAATTAGAGTCATACTATACATATAATTTTGAACCATTTTGTTCCTATTGATATATATATGTAATTTTGTATCATAATTTTTTCATGTATCATATATCTTATACAATTTTTAATAGTTATACCTTAGCCCATCATATAGATCTATTATGACTTATTTAATCTTTTCCATATTGTTGTACATTTAGGTTGTTTCCAAGGTTTCATTATTACAAACAACATCCAGGCATATAAGTCTCAGGTTACTTCCTTATTGATAAATTCCTAAAAGTTCTTGATGATATTTTGCTGTGACAACTGGAGAATATGCTGGTCATGTGAAGGGCTACCATAAATAACTGATAGTCACAAATAGTTTTATAAAACTCAAATGATTTACAAAATTCAACCTTCTTTAGTCTTCTGCTCAGACCATTGGGAAAGTTTGGCAATCACAGAGGAGTCCTTTTGTCATTGTCAGTTAGCAATATCCTTTATTAAAGTCGTGGCACTTGTCTACAGCTTTCTTCTCAACTCCAACCCCTGCCATCAAATTGGTAATTTCAACTTCCATGTGGATGAATTCTGCAGTATAGTGGCCTCACAATTTTTTGACTTCTGGATCTCCTGTAATCTAAACCTCCCCACCCGCTTCAGCTCCTATGGTTATTTCCTCAATCTTCCATTACTTGAAGCCATTCTACTAGTGAAATCTGAAACTTCTCTCTTGGATTATAGCCTTCTTTTCCTCCAAGCTTTCTTAATCCTACTGAAACTTGGAACCTCACAGGAGATCCTATCCAGTGTCTTGACTCCTTTCTCCTAATCTGTCTTCCTTTTCAGCTACATTCAGCCTAAATCTCATGATCTCTCACCTCAACCAATAATCTCAACTCCTTTCTTCCTAGCCATTTTGCCACACCTACCCTCTAACTACGGTTATATACTTGGGTATGTCCAGTTATATACCTCACTTGGATATGAGGTATCACTTGGATATGTCCAGTTATATACCTCTTCTGTGTCTAGAATCAGGTTGCTAGGAATTTCTGAGGAAAAAAAAAATCCCACTACCAGATAAGCCAGTGCTGCTAATAGTTGATATCCTTAAACTCAGCTAGGTCCCCATTTGTTCTTGGAAATCCTTTTTTATTTCACAAGGCCCCTCCCACCCGCCTTTCATACTTCATCCTCTTTTAAAGTTCACTCTGTAGTCTATTACCTATCTCTCAATGCTCTCCACCCCCATGATTCCCCTCTAATTATCTACCAATGTCCTAATTCACACAGAAAGAGTCCAATGAGAAGGAGGCCTTTTAATTTCCTGCATATGACCTTGAAATATCTCCCTACAGCCTTGGCTTCCCCAAGTTTTCTCATTTTTCTTTATTCTAACTGTTCATTGACAGTCTTTTTTCTTGAGTCCTGTTTTCCCCCTTCTTTATTTTTTTTTCAAAGTACAATTTTTAATTTTTATGATGAAATTTTAAATTTTATGATGAAACGGAGTATAAATTTAAAATGGAGCAAAATATATATGTATATATGAAAGCTTAGATTTTAGGCCCAGAGACTTATAAATAGAGGTTTTTTTCTTAGTTTATTGTCAAGTTGGTTTCCATATAACACCCAGTACTCATCCCAACAAGTGCCCTCCCCCATACCCATTACTCCCCTTCCCCCTCCCCCACCCCCATCAGCCCTAAGTTTGTTCTCAGCATTCAAGAGTCTCTCATGGTTTGCCTCTCTCCCTCTCCCCAACTATTTTTCCCCTTCTCCCTCATGGTCCTCCGTTAGCTTCCTCCTAATCCACCTATACGTACAAACATATGGTATCTGTCCTTGTCTGCCTGACTTATTTCATTCAGCATAACACCCTCTAGTTCCATCCATGTTGCTACAAATGGCCAGATTTCATTCTTTCTCATTGCCAAGGAGTATTCCATTATATAAATATATCACATCTTCTTGATCCATTCATCAGCTGATGGACACTTAAGTTCTTTCCATATTTTGGCTATTGTTGAGAGTGCTGCTATGAACATTGGGGTACATGTGCCCCTATGCATCAGCACTCCTGTATCCCTTGGGTAAATTCCTAGCAGTGCTACTTCTGGGTCATAGTTCCCCCCCAACCCCTTTTTTAAATGTGGCTATCCTCCAGGGTTCCATCTTGACCCATATACTTTGTCCACTTCCCTGGATGATTTCAATGCTTTCCATGCCTTTAATTACAAACTATGGATTAAAAAAAATTAATGTTTTATTTATTTCTGAGAGAGAGAGAGTGAGGAGGGGAGGGTAAGAGAGAGAGGGAGATACATAATCTGAAATAGACTTCAGGCTCTGAGCAGGCTGTCAGCACAGAGCTCGGCACGGGGCTCAAACCCACAAACCGCAAGATCATGACCTGAGCTGAAGTCGGATACTTAACCAACTGAGCCACCCAGGTGCCCCAAGAACTATGGATTAAATCTCTCAAATTTATAATTCTAGTTCAGGTTTCTTTCCTAAGCTCCAAATTAGTATATCATCTTGACTGCTGAACATCTGTTTCCATCTGGATGTGCTACATACTTCAAATTCAACATGTCCAACATTATATTTATCAGTGTTTCCCCAAATCCACACCTTTCCTGGAGTTCACAAACTAGAAATTTGGAGTCCACCTGATTCCTCCCTTTTCCTAATCCCTTAACATTTCTCCTTTCCACTGTCTTCCTTTTCATCTCTTCTATTCCCGCTTTAATCCAGTTTTATCCTCTCTTCTCTAGACTCAACTTACAGACCGTGGTCTTCTTGACTCCAGCATGGCATCCATCCTGGTCACAGTGGAATTGTTCTAAAACATATCCTGACAATGTTGAATATTGTCACAATACATTGTGGATGAACTCATTCAGGACACTGTAAAGTATATTGCTATCTATATTAGAGGAGTGTGTAATACTGTGGGACATAATAAAGGGTAAGATCAATTCTATCCGACTGTTGGCATAGACTGGGTGTTCAAAGAAGGCCTCAAAGACAAATTGATATTTGAATTGGGACTAGAATGATCAGTAAAAAGTTCCCAAAGCAGAGAAAGAAAGAAATGACAATCCAGAAAGAGGGAATAACAAGAGAAAGGCAAGAGCACAGTTCAGAGCAGTTTAACAAATATTCAGTGCGGGCTGCTATGACTCAGGAAGTATTCTAACATCAGGGATATAGAGGTGAGTAAGTCACTGACCTCAAGGACATTATAGTCCAGAGAAACTACTTTTTGACTACCATTTATTGAGGAACTTGCCTCAGGAGATTTAGTTCCTTAATCTCTATTAGCTCCTTTAGTCCAAAGCAAATAAGTATAAAATATAAGCAAAAATTGTGTTTCCAGCAAACCCGCTTCCTTCACCTTTCATCCAGATTGCCTAGAACTGCTAAATTGCATCCACTCATCTGTTACTGTCCATACCAGACACTGTGCTAAGTCTGAGGAAACATGTATAATCAAGTCCTTAAAGAATCCACTGTTAAGGGGGCACTCAGACACTGTGAATCAGTAGATACAATAAGGTGTTCCAGAATTTCTACTAGAAGTTTGTTCAGAGTACAGTTGGAATACAGGGGAATGAGGGATCAATTCCACCTGAGAGAGGAATGATGTTTGTGAAACATTTAAAGCCCAGGGTTATTGGGATGTGGGTCTCCAAGGGACATAACGTGGGGGGAGCAAAAGATGAGTATGTTCCTCTGCTCTCCCCTTAGAACACTTACAGAGCCTAGATGTAAATGTAAACTATTTTCTTTTCCTTCCCCAACTCCCTTCTGTCTCAAAATCATAGTCACATTTTTCTAAACCTGACATTTCACTTTCTTACTCTCTGGCTAGAGGAAACAGTGGGAAAGAGCTAGGACTTGTTTGTAGACAAAACAAACTGTGTCTTATTTTGCTTTTTCCATATTTACTCTTGACTTCTACTTCCTCTACACTTCTCAAGGGACAGTCAAGTTTTGTTAGATTTCTGTGTTTTCCCTTAAGAAGGCAGCATTTTGTAAATGTGGTTTTATTTGATTACCAACAATTGTCAATTAAGAAACATGACAACAATAACAGCAACAACAAAAAGCAGTTGGTTGGAAGTTTAAGGAGAGAAGGCAACAAACCAGCAATAACAGAATGTGTTATGAAGCAATTTGTACCTACAATCTTGGATGTGGAAAAGTTGGAAATCATCTTTATAAGAAACTAAAAAAAAATTGGGTTGCCTAGGTAGCTCAGTTGGTTGTGCATCTGACTCTTGATTTCAGCTCAGGTTCTGATCTTACAGTTGAGGAATTGAGCCCCTGTTGGGCTCTTCCTTCTGCCTCTTTCCCTGGCCCATATGCTTTCTGTCTCTCTCAAATAAAAAAAAAAAAACAAAACACTACAAAAAAATCACATTTCTAAACAGCTGTGTAAAGGAAGGAAGCTTCATATTGAGAAACATAAGCCATTTTTGTTCTTCCTTAAAAAATAAACAAAAAACCAAACTTGATCAGTTAAGTAATCATTCTGTTCTACACAAGTTAAAAGCCTTAGTATTGTCTCTGACTCCTCTTATTCTCTCCTCATTTAATCCCATTGTTTAATGAGTTTTAAAATCTCATCTCCAGAATATGCAACATAGTATCTTTCTTACTTTTCACCCCTGTTATCATTGTCCAAGTTTAGACGCTTTTTAGAAATCAGTTCATTCTCCAGCGTCTCGTCTTGCCCCTCTTCAATTTGTTCTCAATTTTGTTGTGAGTGATCTTTTAAAAATCACACCTTTAGTGTAGCATTTATTGATATTCTAAGTGGCAGGATGGATTAGTCCCAGTGTCTGCCCTTGATGAATTTATGATGTTTAATGGTTGATATCATCTCTACCGTCTGATTCTGAATCTAATCCTCATTTTCTGCTCTGCTTCAGCTACTACGTCATCCCACAAGAGGCCTGTCACTGAGGAATGAGGAATGTGAGCTGATGTATTTTTTCCAAGTTTAACTTTAGATGATAATCTAAAACATGTAGGTGGACAGTTTGTGTAGAATGTAGAGATAGTGCTATGCAATTGGACATCGTTTTAGGAGTCAAGAACTGCCCTTGCTCCTGGCTTTTCCTGAGGACCTGTATTTTGACATTTGAAGTAAAGCCCGCTGATTTGTGGTTAAAACTGACTTAGTAGTTGATGGTGTTGTCTGTGTTATGTTCAAGATATTTATTTACACATAGACAATGCAAATATAGCTTGAAGCTGGGGTGGAATGGATCTGGGGTGAAAAGGCCTAGATTCCAACTCTGATTCTGCTGTTTAACCGTGTAACCTTGGACAAGCCACTCAATAACTCTGTCCCAGTGTTCTTATATGTAAGATGGGTGTAATTATCTTAAAGGATTGTTGTGGGGATTAAAGAAGAAAATGTAGGTGATGGTTCTTGGCACAGTCCTGGAACTTAGGTCAGTTTCAATAGAACCTGTAATTCAGATCAAACAATAATTAGTAAGCACTTTTGTGTACCAGGTACTCGGCTAGTTTCTAGGTCTACAAAGATAAATAAGATCTGTTTGCTGCTTTTAAGAAGCTAATAAAGAAGTAGTAATTAACACTATGTAAAACTTTTTACTCAGTCTGAATCATGATGCTTCAAGATCCCAGCAGTTTATCTCAAAAGATACCAGCAACATGAGGCTTTTTGCTAAATAATGTTTCTAGAATATCAAGTTTCTATGAGAAGTGTGTAGTGTGTTTGGGAAGGCCACGTAGCATAACAAAAAGACAGACATGTGTTTACATGGACTCAGATACTCACCCATTGATACTATTAATATTCAGCAAGTTGACCAATCTCTTTGAAATTCACATTCTTTATTTGCAAAATATGGAGGCTAATACACTGATAGGGTTATTGCAATGATTAAATGTGAGAAGGTTGGGGCCCCTGGCTGGCTTAGTTGGTGGAGCATGAGACTCTTGATCTCAGGGTTGTGAGTTTAAGCCCCACATAGAGTATAGAGATTACCTAAAAAATAAAATCTTAAAAAAAAATGTGAGATGGTTTATCACACTCCTAGCATAGTCTCTGGCACATGGTAGACACTCAATAAGGCAGAATTAATGAGATAAAATATATCCAAAAAGAAAATGGCTTCATGATCCATCAGTTGCAAAGAAGTTTCATGCCCCAGGTTGGCTACTGGATAGAAACTATATCTCTTCATCTTTAGCTTTCTTGAAGGTGCCAAACACTTGCTATGTTCTCAACAAATTTTGTTGAATGGTAATCTACAGGAAAGAGGCTATCCTAAGAAAAGGAAAGAAGGTAACTTTGATTGGCTGCTGCCCCCATATATATTCTCATTTGCTCCTTAAATTAGATAGAGATGTTACCTTCTTTATTATGAAGATAAATTTAAGTCTTACAAAGGCTTACCTAAGTATAGCCAAAATGGCAGAGCTAGGATACCTCATACTTAGCTCTTTAATTCTAGGGTCAATTTCCTCCTATTCCATTTTGCTAAATAAGGATAAAGAAAATATTCCTCATGTATATTGAGACCCATGGACTTCCTTTGAAAAGCCAAATTGTGGCTTGCAATTTGTACGGAGAACTCAAGTAGCAGATTGGTGAAACAGACTCTTGAATGTAGGAAACAGGGATATGCTTTCAATAATTATGAAAATGGCTTTTTCCTAATAAGCACCTTCATTTTGACCACATTTTTCCTTTCTATGATTTCCAATTGCATTTTCTTTGCACTTCTTTGATGAGTTTTATTTTCCTCTGACTTTTGTGTGTGGGGGCCATCCTTCCCACTAGATTGGAAACTTTTTGAGGTGAGAGACTACATCCACGTATCTATCCATAAACCAGTGTCTTTCACTCCATACCATTTTAATACACTGAATTGCTGAATTGAACTAGATCAGAAGCAAGGGAGGACAGAGTATTCTTTCAATTAACATTTATGAAGCCCCAACCATATTTCAGGTAATGCTTTGGTTGCTGGGTATACAGTTATAAACAAAACAGATAAAATCTTTATTCTCATGGAGATTACATTTGAAGTGGGAGAGAAAACAAGAAACATGTATCTCTTCCAGCATTTTCCATAATATATAATTGTTTATTTGCCTAAGAGTCTTGAGAGTCAATTCAGAGGAGAGAGCATTGGATTGGGGGAAGAAATGTAAGGGTGCTTGGGCAGCTCACTCGGTTGAGCGTCCAACTCTTGATTTCAGCTGAGGTCATGATCCTGCGGCTATAGAATCGAGCCCCATGTAGGGCCCCATGCTAAGTGTGGAGCATGCTTCAGATTCTCTCTCTGTCTCCCTCTGCCCCTACTCATGCTCTCTCTTTCTCTAAAATAAAACTTAACACAGGAGAGGAGAGAAGTGTAGAGTTCTTATCACACTGTCTTGTCACTGTCTGTTTATATATTTTTCTTTTGCATTAGACTCTCTCATGTTTAGGGGAAGGAACTTACGCTCTTGAATAATATCAGTGATTAGCCCAGAAGCCTGGCACATAGAAAGGTCTTAGTAATATTGTGCTGAATGATAGCACTGTTATTTAGTAACAAAGTTACTAAGTAAGCACATCTGTCCAATTTGAAAATTGAAAGTTGAAAATTCAATTTTCTCATCAGCTAAAGGGGTGTTACTATCTATCCCTTAGGGTGTTTTTAAGACTAAATGCTCCTCTTTGCTGCCTCTAAACCAAAGGAAGGGGAAATTACTCCTTCTCTTTCATAAACCTTAGCTCCTTTAAGTCCTTGCCATTCCATTTTACCACCTGCTATTCTGCTTTGCTGTTGTCATCTATCTACCCTCTGGGCATTAGCCCCAATTCAGTGGTGATTTTAGCTTTTAACTCTCTTACACCTGTCCTGTCATTATTCTGGATGACCTCAACAAAGTGTTGACCTTACCTACAGTTCTTGTTTCTCCATTCCTGGACCTCCACATCTCCAATCTGTTCCTCTCCCTGAGCTTAATCGTCCATGCCTGTCATCATACCTCAGTCTTTGCCCTCATCAGTAACTGTTTCCCTTCCAAAATCTTGACTTCAGATGTCCACCTGAAGTCTTGATGAATACTTCTTATCCTTCAAGGTCACCTACTCCCACTCTTGCTCTTCCTTCACCTTAATAAGATCTGCAGATCATTATTCTTTTCCTCTTGTTCTCACTTCTTTCCTTACCCAAACTGGGTTTCATAGTCCAAAATGATAATCACATCCTTGGGTATCATTGTGAACTTAATTGTCCTTCTCTCCCTTTATTCAGCTCACTTGGTTAAATCTAGCTCTCTATACGCTCTGAGCTTACACCTGAACATCCTGACATTACTGAAGAGAAGCTAATATCTGGTCTGTTGACTGGTTTCGCTTTAAATCTGTGACCATGAACCCTAAGTGGGAATGCAACTCTGCCCAAGAAAACTTACTCCACTTTTATTGCTTTCTTATTCTCTAAAATGACTTTTTCAAAACTTCCCTTCCTCTTTGTGCCACATTTCTTTGTAAAAAAATTCTAAGAACTAGTATTTATTGAGTGTTAGTGTCTACCAGGTATTTTTTAAATAAATATTTATTTTTTAAAAAAGCTTATTTATTTTTGGGAGAGAGAGAGAAAAAGCATGAGCAGGGGTGGGGCAGAGAGAGAGGGAGACACAGAATCTGAAGCAGGCTCCATCCTCTGAGCTGTCAGCACAGAGCCCAATGTGGGGCTCGAACACCCAAACCATGAGATCATGACCTGAGCCAAAGTTGGATGCTTAATCAACTGAGCCACCCAGGTGCCCCACTACCAGGTATTGTTTTTTTTTTTAATGTTTTATTTATTTCTGAGAGACAGAGAGAGACAGCATGAGCAGGGGAGGGTCAGAGAGAGAGACAGGGAGACACAGAATCTGAAGCAGGCTCCAGGCTCTCAGCTAGCTGTCAGCACATAGCCTGACATGGGCCTCGAACCCACGAACTGTGAGATCATGACCTGAGTTGAAGTCGGAAGCCCAACCGACTGAGCCCCTACCAGGTATTGTTTTAAGTTCTTTTTGTATATGAGCTCATTTAATCCCCCAAACAACCTAATATTATTTTTCACATTTTAAAGATGGAGATATTGAAGCACAGAGAATTTAGAAAACTTGCCTAAGGCCCTATGGCTACTAGGTGATAGGTCTGAGGACTCAAATTCAGGTACTGTGGCACCAGAGTCTACATTCTTAACCACTAAGCTTTGAGCCTTTTCTCAACTAAAAACAGATAAAAAAATCATTCATCTCTCTACTATCAAACTAACAAACCATAGCATTTGAAATCATAGTCTATGCTCTCTCTCTCTTGTTACTATGGATGAAGTATCCCTGATCCTGGTTTCACTGGTGAATTTCACCCAATATTCTAGGAAGAATTGATTCCAGTTGTCTCAAACTCTCCTCCAAAATTGAAGAGGCAGGAACCTCCAAACTAATTTTATGAGGCCAGCATTGTCCTGATACAGACAAGATTGCTGCAAGAAAACTATAGGCCAATATCCCTCGTGAATATAGTTGGAAGAATTCTCAACAAAATACTAACAAATCAAATTCGATAGCACTTTAAAAGAACCATACACCACAATCAAGTAAGATTCATCCCTAGGATGCAAAGATGGTTCAACATATACAAATCAAAAAATGTTACACATCACATTTATAATAGGTACAGAAGAAGCATTTGACAAAATCCAACATTCATTCACGATAAAAACTCTCAACAAACTGGATATAGAAGGAGTATACCTCAACAGAATAAAGGCCACATATGACAAATCCATGTTTCATAGGGGAAAAATTGAAAGGTTTCACTCTAAGAGCAGGGACAAGAGAAGAGTACTCATTCTCACCACTCAATTCATCTTATTTAGACAGAGAAACCAGGTAAGAAAAAGAAATAAAATGTATCCAAATTAGAAAGGAACAAGTCAAATTGTTTCTGTTTGTAGATCACATGGTTTTACATCTAGAAAATTCTGAATATTTCACCAAAAAAATCTTAGATCTAATCCATAAATTCAGTAAAGTTGCGAATACAAAATCAATATACAAAAATCAGTACCATTTCTACATACTAACAATGAATTATCTGAAAAGGAAATAAAGAAGACAATCCCACTTACAATAGCACCAAAAGCAATAAAATACTTAGGAATAAGTCTAAAAGGAGGTGAAAGATCTGTATGTTGAAAACTATAAGACATTAATGTAAGAAGTTGAAGAATACACAAATAAATGGAAAGATGTTCTGTGTTCATGGATTGGAAGAATTAATGTTGTTTAAGTGTTCGTACTATCCAAAAAACCTGTGTCTTCAAAGAAATCCCTGACAAGATTCCAATGGCATTTTCCTCAGATAGAAAAAAATCTTAAAATTTATTTGGAACTACAAAAGATCCTGAATAGCCAAAGCAATCTTGAGAAAGAAGCACAAAGCTGGAGATGTCACATTTCCTAATTTCAAACTATATTACAAAGCTACAGTAATCAAAACATAATGATACTGGCATAAAGACAGATATATAGACCAAAGAAACAGAATCAAAAGCTCAGAAAAAACCCTATGCGTATACATGTATAGTCAACTAACACACATGCATCTTTTAATCTGGAGAATGCCCATCAGAGTTGCCCCTTTATTTTATTTTCTATTGAAATATAATTAACAGAGTGGTATATTAGTTTCAGATGTGTAATATAATGATTCAACAATTCTATACATTTCTCAGTGCTTATCAAGATAAGCATACTCTTAATCCCCTTTATCTATTTCACCTGTCCTTCCACCCATCTCCCCTCTAGCTACTACCAGTTTGTTGTTGTTGTCTCTTTTTTTCTTTGTTTTGTTTCTTAAATTCCCCATATGAGTGAAATCATATGGTATTTGTGTTTCCCTGACTGACTTATTTCACTAAGAATTATACCTTTTAGGTCCACCCATGTTGTACTGTCAATAATATTTGACATAGGAGCATAGAAAATTCACTGGAGAAAAGATGGTCTCTTCAATAAATGGTGCTGGGAAAAGTGGATATTCACATGCAAAATATTGAAATTAGACCCCTCACAAAAATTAACTCAAAATGAATTAAAGACTTAATTGTAAGACCTGAAATCTTAAAGTCTTAGAAGAAAACTTATTGACATTGGCCTTGGCAATGATTTTTCTGCATATGACACCTGCAGTTTAAGCAACAAAAGCAAAAATAAACAAGTGACACTATGTCAAATTAAAAGGCAATCAAATGACAAATCTTCCAGTTATAGGATAAATAAGTTCTGGGGATGTAACGTACAGCATGGTGACTATAGTTATTTGAAAGTTACTAAGAGAATAGATCTTAAAAGTTCACATCTCAGGAAAAAATTATGTGGTGAAGTGATAAATATTAGCAAAACATAGTACAGTAATCATTTCAAGACACATCTAGTTATGTATATAATCATGTATATTTATTTATACATGATTATGTTATACATCTTAAACCTACACAATGTTGTATCAATTATATCTCAATAAAACTGGGAAAAAAGATAATGAAGAGATTAAGCATGATTAATTTAATCTTACTTTAGATTTGCACCCAATTTGTTTAGCTAGCAAATAGATTCTCTGTTTAACTCCCTCAGTGATACTCTTTTTCCTAAAGTTTGTGTTATCAGCGAAGAGAAGGGATTCATAAACACAGTACCTAAATAAAGATACTTTGTAAGTTCAAAAAAAAAATAAAAAGACAAAACCTCTCCCTTGATCTTGTCACTACTTCTAGCTAATACCCCACTTCTCAGCTTCCTTTTTAGCTCTTTCTCTCATATTTTCATGTTTGGCTCTTATCCTTCACATCTCAACTTAAATGGCATATCTGGATCCCCCACCCCAAATATAAAGTAGCCATCCACTGGCTTCCTAGTACATCAACTCAAATTCTCTGCAAGATGTTCTTTTTATTCCCCCCTAAATCAGTATTATTTTTCTTGTTTACTTGTTTAGTTAGTATTTGCTTTTCTACACCGAATTTAAGCTTTTAGAAAGTAAGGAACTTGTTTGGCTCCCTCACTGTTGCATTCCCAAGACCCTGAACAGTGCCTAATATAGTAGGACAATATTTTCATTGTCTTTTTAGGCTCCAAGTGATTTATCTACCCTTACTTCTCTGACCTTGTCTCCTACTACTTTATCCTTAGCTCACTGTTTCACTCACACTGAACTTGCTGTTCCTTCAACATGCCAGGCTAATGGTGTTTGCACTTGTTATTTTTCCTTGGAAGTTTCTTCCCCCAGGCTCCCCGCTTCACATTCTTTAGGTGTTCCCTCAAAAGTTACCTTGTCATTCAAGCCTTCTCTATTTGAGGATGTAAAATTGCATCTCCTAACTCTCTGCCTCTTTCCTTGCTTAATTTTTCTCCATAGCACTTACCAGTGTTTAAGATACTACATAATTTACTATTTATTTTATTTCCTGTTCCCTTCTATCCCTCATGAAGTCTCTGTTGAATCCTCAAAGCCTAAAAGAGTATCTAGCACAAAATAGCAAATATTTCTTTTCTTTTAAAAATTTTAATGGTTTTATTTATTTCTGAGAGAGAGAGAGAGAGAGAGAGAGAGAGAGAGACAGCATGAACAGGGGAGGGTCAGAGAGAGAGGGTGACACAGATTTTGAAACAGGCTTCAGGCTCTGAGCTGTCATCACAGAGCCCGATGCAGGGCTTGAACCCACGAACCGTGAGATCATGACCTGAGCCGAAGTCGGAGGCTTAACCGACTGAGCCACCCAGAAGACCCACAAAATAGCAAATATTTCTTGAATAGATTTTTGAAATGAATATATAAAGGAATATCAGATGTGAAATCCCTGGGACGTGTAAGATATAATGAGTAATAGAATTATTTATATTAATAAATAATCTTAGCGGTATTCAGGCTTGTACTCCTCAATTCCCTGGCACCGAGTCCCGCACACAACAGGAGCCCCGAGAAAGCTTGTTTGAGATTGATAGCTGGGGGTGTGGGTGGGGGAGTTTAGGAGGAGAAGCACCAACTGGTCCCGCCCCTGCCCCGTCTGGTCCCTCCCTTTCCCGTGGCGGCTCCGCCCCCCGCATGGTGAATGCCTTATAGGCGAGTGACGTCAGGCCGTTTGTTGTCATTGGCGGCTCCCAAGATGGCGTCCATCATGGAAGGGCCGCTGAGTAAATGGACTAACGTGATGAAGGGCTGGCAATACCGTTGGTTTGTGCTGGACTATAACGCAGGACTGCTCTCCTATTACACGGTGAGACCTCGGGGGGCAAAGTTCCGAGCGCCTCGGGGGTCGCTATCTTTGAGGGGTGACGGGCTTTTTGGTAGCCGGGTAAAGGTTGCTAAACTGGGGGTGCCGCCGTACGAGAGGGTTCCCTCGTGGGGGGAAGGATTTACACCCAGTATAGCCAATGAGGGCAAAGAAGATGCTGGGGGCAGCCAATAAGCTGCCAGTGGCTGTCTGATTTATGGGTTAGGGGCGAGCCGCGTTTCTTTTTTAGGGTCCGGTATTTATCTGTGTTGGGATCCAGAGCGGATATAGATGGGTGAGGGTGATCGTAGCCAAGATTTAAAGGGTCAGGTCGCGCAGTCCGTGAGGTTCTCCCCATATTGTCATAGACTTGACATTGGCCCCTCCAAGGCCTGTAGACGGCCGCGCCCCTTAGCTTCCCTCCAGGGATTAAAGAGCTCTGCCTTCTTCGAGCCGTGGTCAGACAGGCTTAGCCAGGTCCTAAGGTAGCTGGCTCTCGGGCAACACGAAGCCAAAAATCCCTCCTGTCTGCCCAAACTGAGTGTTTCTTTCATGGAATGCACTCTTCATTTCTATGAGAGGCGAGCCTAACTGACGCCTTAACTTTTGAAGTCGAGGGTTTCCTACACAGGAGTCTCTTGTTAACGAAGAGAGAATGGCCAGTGCGGTGTGTCCTGAAAGTTGTACCTCTGGAGGGCTGAGTGCAGGGCTTCCGTTAAACGCGGGTCAGTGCCCATGGGCAAGTGTACGAATTGCCACGAATCTGACTATCCCTTCTACACCTGCAGCATTAGAAACGGAAGGTGGGTGGGATTAGAGAAATTACTTACAAAGGTACTGTCTTTGAATGGTTTATAGTTAATAATAGCCAATGAGAGGGAGGAAACCACGTAAAAGGACACAATAGAATCCTTTGAAGACTTCAGAAAATAAAAGAAAAAATATCATTATAGAGGAAGGGTTAATGTGAAAAGTGGAGACATTAGTATTTATTTTTCATTTAAAAATATTTACTGAACTCCCACTATATGTTAATTACTATTGCTTCGGACTAGGTGTGTGTGGGTGTGTGTGCACACACATGGAGGTGTGAGCAAGAATCAACAAATCAAGATACCATTTTTTTCCGTCTGGAGCTTATAGTCTAGTTTAGTGATTCCCTTAATTCATTTTACTCACAATACCCATGCAAGGTAGGTATTTGTTATCCCCATTTTACGGTTTTGGAATCTAAGGCTCCAGGCTCTTAAGTAATTTGCTCAAGACCACAAAGTTAGCGGTAAGTGGTGTAATCAGGATTCCAAATTTCTTGGCTTCCTGACTGTTTTCACTACACTTCACTTTCACTGCAGGAAGGAGAACAGTGCAAGCTGTGAGTTACTAAAGGCAAGTCTGCAGGAGAAAAAATATAACTTTCAGCATCTTTTAACTATCAACTTCCTTGCTCTATATACTTTTTAAAGGGAGAAAAAGACTAAACCTGAATGAGATTTAAACCATCATTCAAGATTATCTTTAAGTAGCCGTGAAAGTGAGGCAACTGAACACTGTATACTGAAAACTCTGGGATAATGAAATCCCATGGTTTAGATCAATGAAAAGTAATGTTGGGTTTCAGTAGATGTGGTAATCAGAAAATCCCATGGACCCTTTCTAGCCTATTAAGGTAATTTCAGTAAGTGGCACTATGGAATTAAGTTAACTTCACAAATCCTATCGTATTGGTCTAAATTCTAGGGCTGTACTGCAGAGGCCCTTAGCTGGGCTTCTTAGGAGCTCCTAGCCCAGACAGAATCTTCCTTCTTCCTGTTTTTCTTCCTTTAGTGTATCCTTTACTGCCTCCTCTCCCTTTTAGTTTTTGAATACTTTGATAGATCCTTGCCTTGCTGGCTAAACACACTTTTCTTTTTTTTTTATATACTCCTTCCCCTCCCTACCCCCCTCTCCTAATTTCTCCCTTCTGATACCATACTCTATAAAACATAATCCTTGCCAGCTGAAGGAGGTATCATATTTTTTACTAATGGCAACTTAGAAGTCTTCCCCCCCCCCCTTTCCTAGGTCTTTGGTGTTAAAACATTTGCTTGTAGAGAAACAGCAGAGAAGTATAAAATGAAATGATCTTGTGAAAATAAAATGATACCTAATCCCAAGTTAGAGAAGGTCCAGCAAAGATGGGAAGAGGATAGGTAATCACTTAGAGGCAAAGTAGGAGACACATTGAATGTTGGCAGTGACTTCTTTATACCTGGACATTGTTTTGGAACATTGGGATTTGGAAGGATTAGAAGGTGCAGTTTAGTGCATGTGTCTGATAACTTGGAGCTGCATCTTCCAGGAAGAGTGTCTAATCAGTTACATAGCCTTTTAAACAGAGTGATAAATAGCAAGTCACTCTGTTCCTTGTTTCCAGAATCATTTAGGCTCTGGTCTGGTTCTGTGATTGGAGATCTGTTCCAGGGTGGCCATGAAAACCCTGAACTAAAGTAGATTGGCCTTGCTTTAGAGTTGTCCTGTACTGAAAATTGATATTAGGATTATCTCAGTGTTGGGTTAGAATCACTGGGATTGTCATGAACAGAATAGATTCACCTAAACTTCATCTCAGCCTGGATCTTTTTCTCTGGGCCTGGGCCCATACCTAGACCTGTTGTTCTCTGGGAATGGATGGTCTTTTTACTTTACCTTTCTTTTATTTTCATAATCTCTGAATTTTCAGTTTTTGAAGAAGAGCTTCATATAATGTTATTCTGCCCCGTACAGGAACAGAGAAACTGATTATCTCTTTAAGGAAAGTGATTTAGGCAGTCTTTTCAGTTCTAGTTCAGTCTCTTAATTATTAGAAACAATATTAATACAGTTCATTCAGTAAGCAATTAATAGGCATTGTATTATATAGTGGAGATACAGAATGAAGGTGAGAGAGTCCCTTCTACCTAAAAACTCACAATCTAGCAGCAGACACCTAAACGTAATTTCAAAACAATATGATAAATTTCAAAACAATATGATAAATTCTACAATAGAAATAAGAATAGAGTGCTGTGGGAACATTGCCTGGAAAAGGTGAGGGAGACATTTGAGCTGAGATTTACAGGATAAAGGAAGAAGAGAAAAAGGACATTTCAGGCAATGGGAAATATGCACAAAATGGGAAACTTGAGAACATAAAGGTGCATTAAGAAGATACTGAGTATTTCTGAACAACTCTACTGTAAAGATACGTATGGGAGATAACAGGAGATTGAGCCCAAAAGACATTTGGAGCCATAGGTCAGGCCTGGAGATGAAGATCTGTTAAATTATAGTATATAAATTGTTGCATTTTTATTGGATGAGATACCAAGAAAGGGCTAAGATATAAATTTGGGAACACTGTGTACAGCCAACAATTTATGTGAATCATGATCACAAAGGAAGCTGAGAAAGGAAGGAAAATTGAGGGAGTTATAGTTACTGATATGTGAGGAGATGGAAGGTTACAAAGTGAAGGTCATGCCTTTTGTAAATTTATCAAATGTTTATTGAGAACCTACTGTGTGCCAGGCAGTATGCTAGGCAGAGGCGTTAAAATGGTAAATAAAATGGAAATAATCCATGCTTTCATGATACCTAGAATCTGCTGGGGGATACAGCAAGTAAGAGTTGTGATAGGGGACATAGGATGTTGGGAGGCTATCTAGATGGTTACTTGACTCAGTCTTGGAGGGTTGGGAAAGGTTTCCTAGAAGAAGCAGGTTTGCTATGACCTGGTTGATTAGAGGTTAGCCCTGTGAGCAGAGAGAGATAACTGCTTGAGATAGAGGGAATAAATGGTTTTAGAGCAGACAAGAGTAAGGAGTTTGAGAGTATGGAGTTTGGGCTGTGGGATGGACAGCAGTGAGCTGGAGAGGTAGGCAAGGGCTGGATAATGAAAGGCTTTCTTTTGGTAAACCATGCTAAGGAATTTGAACTTTACCCCCAGGACAGTGGACAGTCATTTAAGTGTTGTGGGTACTTTTTATTATAGAAAAACTTACAGGGGTGCCTAGGTGGCTCAGTCGGTTAAGTATCTGGCTTCAGTTCAGGTCATGATTTCATGGTTCGTGGATTCAAACCCCATGTCATGCTCTGTGCTGACAGTTCAGAGCCTGGAGCCTGCTTCAGATTCTATGTCTCCTTCTCTCTCTGCCCCTTCCTCTCTTATGTTCTGTTTCTCAAAAATAAATAAATGTTAAAAAATATATACGTATATATATAAATGATAGTAAAATGAATTCTTATCGTCCAGCATGTACAGTTATCAACATAAGGCCAATTTAGTTTTGTTAATATTTCCACCACCCCTTCCTTCCCCATTGGATTATTTTATTTATTTACTTTTTTAGAGAGAGCGCCTATGAGTGGGGGACAGGGGTAGAGGTGGGGAGAGAGAGAATCTTAAGCAGGCTCCATGCTGAGCCCGATGAGGTGGTTGATCCCACAACCCTGGTATCATAATCTGAGCTGAAATCAAGAGTCAGCTAGCCCTGCAACCAACTGAGCCACCCAGGCGCCCCTACCCACCATTGGATTATTTTAAAGCAGATCTCAGGTAGACTATATGTCATTTCATTTATGAATAATTTAGATCTATTACTGAAAGTTAAGGTCTCTCTCTTTTAAAAAATGTTATCACAATACCATTATTAAAATTAATACTAAGGGACACCTGGGTGGCTCTGTTGGTTAAGCTTTCCAACTCAATTTCGGCTAAGGTCATGATCTCATGGTTTGTGAGTTCGAGTCCTGAGTTGGGCTCTGCACTGACAGTGTGAAGCCTGCTTGGGATTCTTTCTTTCTCCCTCTCTCTCTGCCCTTTCCCTATTCTCTTTCAAAATAAACGTTAAAGGGGCGCCTGGGTGGCTTAGTCGGTTAAGCGTCCGACTTTCGCTTAGGTCATGATCTCGCGGTTCGTGGGTTCGAGCCCTGCGTCGGGCTCTGTGCTGACTGCCAGCTCAGAGCCTGGAGCCTGTTTCAGTCTGTGACTCCCTCTCTCTCTGACCCTCCCCTGTTCACGCTGTCTCTCTCTCTCTCTCCTAGAAGTAAATAAAAATATTTAAAAAAAAACAACAACCAAAAAAAAAACAAAAAACAAAAAAAACCCAAAATAAACATTAAAGGGGCCATATAATAGTAATAATTTACTAATATCAAATATCCAGTCAGTGTACAATTTCCTTGGTTGTCTCAAGCATCTCTCCCTCACCAGTAGGTTTGAGTCAGGATTCCAAATAAGATCACACATAAAATTGCATCTCTTTTAATTTATAGGTCTCCTTCCCTTTTTTTTTTCCTCCCACTTATTTGTTGAAGAAATCAGGTTATTCATTATGTAGAGTTTTCAACATTCTGGATTTCACTAGCAATGTTGTATGGTATGTTTAACCATGTTCCTTTGTTGTCCATATTTCCTATAATATAGGAACTGTATAAAATGGTAATTAGAGCTAGAAGCTTAATCAGGTTCAGTTTTTTTTTTCTTTAGGGCAAGAATTCTTAATAGGTGGAACATATTCTGTCAAGTGGCACATGATGTCTGATTGCCTCTGATTTTTAAAATTGATCAGTAGTGGGGGGTACCTGGGTGGCTCAGTATATGTTAAGCATCTGACTTTGGCTCAGGTCAAGATCTCACTGCTTGTGACTTAGAGCCCTGCATTGGGCTCTGTGCTGACAGCTCACAGCTAGGAGTCTGGAGCCCCGCTTCAGATTCTGTCTCCATCTCTCTGCCCGTCCCCAGCTTGTGCTGTCTCTTTCTCTCAAATATAAATAAACATTAAAAAAATTTTTTTTAAATAAAATTGATCAGTAGGTATAGGTGAAGTTTGTATTCTTTAAAGAATACTGTTATTATAGAGAAATAATCAGGTCATATTGATAGGACTTAGTGATTGAATATGAGCAAAATAGGAAGAGTTGTCTGATGAAATCCAGGTTTTTGGTTTTACATGGATGAATGATGATAGTGAAGATAGGAAGAATGTATTGGGGGAAAGGTTGCTTTAGGGCATGTTGAAATTGATGTAAAGATGTCCTATAGTCTGGAATTTAGGAAAAAAATCTGAGTTATAGATCTATATTAGCTTTATACATGGAGAATTGAGAGAATGAGTGAGAATAATTAGGATGCTGAGAGACACCATTGGATTAGTTATCTATTGCTTTGTAACACATTACCCCAAAACTTAGCAATTTAAAATAGCAAACATTTATTATCATAGCTTCTGTGCCCAGTACTTTGGGAGTGACTTAGCTGGGGTGGTTCTGGCTCAGGGTCTCAAGAAGTTGCAGTCAAGACAGTGGCTTGATGGGAGCTAGAGGATCTGCTTCCAGGATGACTCACTCTCAGTTGGCAGAAGGCCTCAGTCCTTATTGGCTGTTGGAAGGTGGCCTCAGTTCCTCACCAGTTAGCCTCTCCAGGCTAGACTAGTATCATCATGACAGGCTTTATGGCTTCACTTAGAGGGAATGATCAAGGTAAAAGCAAGAAGGAACTGCAGTGCCTTTTATGTGTTAGTCTGAGAATATCACTTCTGCCTTATTTTGTTCATTAGAAATGAATCCTACAGTTTAGCTCATGCTCATGGGGTTGGGAATTACAGGCATGGGGAGGGCAACTAGTGTTGTCTTTCAAAGGGCAAGTTTGAAACCAGTGTCAAAGAATTTGTGGCCAGATTTTTAAAAACAGTTTTTTAAATGTTTATTTATTTTTGAAAGAGAGAGAGAGAGAGAGAGACAGAGCACAAGGGGGAGGCTGGGGGTAGGGCCAAAGTCGGCTGCTTAACCTACTGAGCCACCTGGGTGCTCCTGTGGACAGATTTTTAAGTCACAGTCACATTCAAGGGATTGGCAGAGAAAAAAACCAACAACCCTGTAATAGGAAAGTGACAAGGACAGCCAGAGATATAAAAACCAGAACACTTGCAGTCAAGGTGGAAATCGTGAGTTGGATTAAATACAGTTGAGAGGATTGAATAGGTGAAGTTTAAAAATATCCATTGGATTGATCAATTTGGACATCATAAATGCCCTTAGTGAGAGCAGTTTCTGTTGGTGGTAGTTGTGGAAGGAAGGTAGATTGGAGTGGTTTAAAGAGTAAATAAGGTGTAAGAAGTAGAAAAAGTGCACATTACTCAAGATATTTCATTGTGAAAGAGGCAGAGAGAAACATAGAATTGAGGGGGAGTGCTTCTAAGGGGTTGGCTTAAATATTATAGGGACTCAAGGTCCATGTTAAAAATAAGGGTAGAGTGAGGACTTAAGAAGTATTAGTAAAGATTTAGATCAGTGGCCTTGGGACCTGGGAAAAGGTATAGCGAGGGACACATTAAAGGTTAATCAAGTTGTTTGAGGAACCTGTTGAGATTATAAAATATAATTTGTTTCATCATTACCCCAAATGTTTGACTCTCTTTCTTGATTTGCATGGTTTTTGTAACATTTTGGAGAGAAAGTTAGAAACAATTAGTAAGTTACCAGGGCCACTCCAGGTATTCTTTGTAAAAAGAATCTTTAGAAAAATCATATATTCTTTGCTATTACCTGCTGCCTGGAAGAGACTCATAATGATTTTGCGTTTCAGAACCACTGGTAGTTGAAATACATTCAAGTGTTATTCAGCAGTCCTTAGCATTGTTTTGGAAGATGATCAAGAATTTTGAAGAGCTTAGGAGTATGTATTTTTCCTGCAAAGATGTAAAAGATGTAGTTTCAGATTCTCCTAGAAAGATATCAGCACCATCCCATCAAACAAAAGTGAATTTATACTTTTCTAAATAAACTGTTCTTGACAGTTTTTATTAAGGTTAAATGGTATATATTAGAAGTCCAAGACTAATAAAGTAGCTTTTGAATTATAAAAGGAACCAGGGCGCCTGGGTGGCTCAGTGGTTAAGTGTCTGACTCTTGGTTTCAGCTCGGTTCATGATCTCACGGTTCATGGGTTTGCAGAACCTGCTTGGGATTCTCTCTTCTCTCTCTGTGCCTACCCTGCTGGTTCTCTCTCTCTCTCTCTCTGAAAAAAGATAAATAAACTTAAAACAGTAGTAAAATAAGTAAATAAATAAATAAATAAATGGAACAGAACAAAATTGTATCTAATCTAAATGTCCTGAAAAGAAGAATGCTCATAAAATGGTAAGTAGTCTCAGTGGGAAGAAGTATATGGAAATTTTATGTCTTTTGCTTTCTTGAATGCTCTAGTCAGCCTTGATTTTTCTTGTTTTAATACCCTGGAAACTTGCTCATTTAATTCTTTGGGCATTTAATCATTTCACGTTTGTTATCATTAACTAGCTGTATCTAGAGTACATTCTTTATCTGGTCAAGTTTGTAAACTCAGTGGCAGTACTGAGCATTATGATCTTCAAGTCTTACAGAGCGGCACGTTATTCTCGTAGTGAATGGAATGTCCAAGGCCCTTTAAAACTTGGAGATGAGATTCAGAAGGCTGTTTTGGAATTGTTTTTTACACAGCTTTGTAAATTTTGCACATTATACTAATAGCAAATATGTATGTTTCCATGGTTTATGTAACACTTTATATCAGCAATAGTGGCTTTTGTTTAATTATCCAGAGCCTGTAGAGCTGTGTGGGAACTTGTGCATCGTTTGTTGTAACAGACAAGCAGTCAGCTCTTTCTTCTGTTGTAAGCATAATTTGTGGAAGCACAGAAAATAAGAGTTGTTCTTAAACATGCTGCTCCTGTATGTGGCAATTGTCATAGGATTCGATTTTCAAATAGTTACATAATTCCAATCAAAGGTGTAACAATGCACAAGTGATTTAGATTAAGAATTTAATTCCTTTGATTGCTTGTAGAGAAAGGCAAACAAATGGCCAGTCCAGTTACTTATTTTCCTTCTCACTTTATCATGAAGGATTCTCTTCTTAGACTAGTTCCTTAAAAAAAGGGAATTTGCTTTTTTTTTCTTTTTGCAAAAGTTAAGTTTACAAGATACACGGAATCATTACAAGTCATACAAATGGAATTATATTCAAGGGAAGTGTTTTGAGATATTCATAATTATTTTATTTCCCATTCACATGACAATGTTAAGATTATTATGAAAGTTGATTTTGTTTCTTGGAGTTTTGTTCACATTAAGCCTTCCTGCTAAGATTGTCTACTTATTTCTTGTATTTTATTTTAGCATTACTGCTATAGCACAGATGGTTAGGTAAAATATTGGGTGAATATTTGCTTTGTCACTCTGCCAGCTGTCTCTACATTCTTTCAACCCTTGTCTTTCCTCTATTATTTAGAGAAGGTCCCACGCTTCTGAGACAATGGAGTACATTTAGTGGGAACACTCTCAACATCATGTTCCCATGTTGTTATATACCTGCTTTCCTGCCAACCCTTACCTGCATCTGTCCCCATCTGAGTGGAAGAGGTAATCCTTGGGTGTTCTGATTTCAGTCTGCTCACAAATTTTCACAGGACCTCAGTCTGTAGATTTTCTCCTTCATCTGCTTTTTCTCTACTCCCTTTCTCTCATGTATCTTCAGCTTCCTTTTTATGTATGGATTTTTGTGATTTTTCTTTTCCTTTTTTTAAGTTTATTTATTTGAGAGAGAGTACAAGCAGGGGAGGGGCAGAGAGAGAGGGAGAGAGAGAGAGAGAGAGAGAGAATCCCAGGCAGACTCTGTCCTGTCAGCACAGAGCTTGTCTCAGGCCTCAATCTCACGAATTGTGAGATCATGCGTGACCTGAGCCCAAATCAAGAGTCAGATGCATAACCCACTGAGCCACCCAGGTGCTGCTTTTGTGGTTTATTTTTAAGAATATTATTTTGCAGTACAACAATTAAACATCTTTGTTGTTGTGGTGCCTGAGTGGCTTGACTTCAGCTCAGGTCATGATCTCAGGGTGCAAGTTAGAGGCCTGCATCGGGCTCTGTGCTGACAGCTTAGAGCCTGGAGCCTGCTTCAGATTGTGTCTCCCTCTCTCTCTCTGCCCCTCCCCCACACATTCTCTTGCACATGTGTGTGCGTGCTCTGTCTTTCAAAAATAAACAAATGTTAAAAAAAATCTTTGTTGTAACAATTTCATGTGGAAATTTTTAGTAAATTTTTGGGTTGCCTGTTGCTTTTTATTCTTTTTGTGTGTGTAACACTTTTACTGGTGTAGTAATTCACATACCATCTATTTAAAGGATGCAGTTAAATGGTTTTTAGTATATTCACAGAATTGTGTAACCATTTCCATAATCAATTTTAGAACATTTTCATCATCCCCCAAAGAAACACTGTTTCCATTTTATCATTACCCATTTTTCATCCCAGCCTAGGCAATCACTAATCTTTTGGTCTCTATAGATTTGCCTATTTTATACATTTCATTTAATAGATTCCTCTTATAAAACTATTCCTTAAATAATTCTAACATGATTTCTTTCATTTAGCATGTTTTCAAGATTCATCTATATTATGGTACATATCAGTACTTTTTACTGATGTAATAATCTTTCGTATGAGTATCACACAATTGTATTTATTTATTCATCAGTTAATAGATATTTGAGTTTCCACTTTTTTTTGGCTATTGTGATTAATGCTACTATGAACATTTGTATACATAAGTTTTGGTGTGGGCATATGTTTTCATTTCTCTTAGATACATAGACGAGTGGAATTGCTGGGTCATATGATGACTCTATGTTTAATCTTATGAGGAATTGCCAGTCTGTTTTTTAAAGCAGTGGCACCATTTTACATTCCCACCAGAGAAATAAGGGTTCCAATTCCTCTATATCCTTGCGAACATTATCATTATATGTCATTTTTATTAGAGCCATCCTAAGTGGGTGAAGTAGTATATTATTAAGGTTTTGATTTGCGTTTCTCTGATGAGTATTGATGTTGAACATCTTTTCATATGTCTATTGGCTGTTTGTATATCTTTTCCAGAGAAATATCTCTTCAGATCCTTTGCTAATTTTTAAATTGTGTTACTTGTCTTTTTATTAACTTGTAAGACTTTTTTTTAATGTATTCTAGATACAAGTCCCTTATTACATATATGATTTGTAAATATTTTCTCCTTTTTTTTTTTTTTTAACTTTCTTAATGGTGTTCTCTGAAGCACAAAATTTTTAAATTTGATTACATCTTATTTAACTTTAACTTGTTGCTTATGCTTTGGTGACAAAAAACCATTACTTAAGGGTGCCTGTATTGCTTTGTTGGTAGAGTACGTGATTCTCGATCTCAGGGTTGAGTTCAAGCCCTATGTTGGGTGTGGAGCCTACCTAAAAAACAATCAAAAAAAGAAACAAAAAAACCCCACTGCTTAATCTAAGGCCACAAAGGTTTATACTTCTGTTCTAAGAGTTTTGTAGTTTAAGCTCTTACGTTTAAGTCTTTGATTCATTTTGAATTAATTTTTGTATATGGTGTGAGCTATGGGTCACATTCTTTTTCTTATATTTTATATTCTTTATAATTTTTTATTATTCTTTTGTATGTGGATATCCAGTTATACTAACACCATATGAAAAGAGTATTTTCTTTCTTGGCATCCTTGTTGAAATCAATTGACCATAAACATGCAGGTTTATTTCTGAACTCAATTCTACTCCATTGATCTTTATGTCTATCCTTACGCCAGTGTCACACTGTTTCAATTATTATAGCTTTGTCTTTTTTTTAATTTTTAAAAAGTTTATTTATTTTGAGAGAGAGCATGTACTTATGAACAGAGGAGGGGCAGAGAGAGAGGGTGAGAGAGAGAATCCCAAGCAGGCTCCACACTATCAAAATGGAGCCTGACTCGGGGCTTGAACTCACAAACTGTGAGATCCTGATCTGAGCTGAAATCAAGAGTTGGATGCTTAGTTGACTGAGCCACCCAGGTGACTCTCAATTATTACAGTTTTGTAATAAGTTTTGAAATTGGGAGGTATGTCTTTTAGCTTTTTTTCTTTTTTTTAAGATCGTTTTGTCTGTTTTGGGTCCTTTGAATTTCCATATGGATTTTAGTTCTTACTAACTTTTTTTATTAACAAATTGACATGGTCATATTTCTTTCAAGTAGAAAAATGTTTCTGCTAGTGCTGTATCACCCTGGAAATACCATCCTAACCTCTCTTCTTAAACCTGTGGAAAGAGTTTTTCTATACTGTTTGTATCTCATCATCCATCTTACATTTACTCTGCAGCAGTCTTTACCTCCAGATTTTACTGAATATCCTAGCAAAGGTCTCCAGTGATAGCTTTATTGCTAAACCCAATGGGTACTTTTTGACACTTAATTTTAATAGCACTGTCTCTGCAGAATTTGGTGAGAGAGAGAGAGCACAAGTCAGGAAGGGGCAGAGAGAGAGAGAAGGGGCAAGGAAGCCCAAGCAGGCTCCGTGCTGTCAAGGCTCGAACTCTCAAATCGTGAGATTATGACCTAAGCCAAAGTCAAAAGTCAAATGCTTAACTGACTGAGCCACCCAGGTGCCCCTAATTCCTCTTTCTTTTAAACCTTTAAAACAATAGTTTTATTATTCTAAAAATAAGAGATGACACTTTAATTTAAAAAAAATTGAAACAGTATGGAAAAGTATATACAATAGAAGGAAGAGAAGTCCCATCTGAAATTCCTGTGTTTTGGAGAATAACTTTACTGAAAATAGTTTATGCTTAAATATACATGTATGTATATTTTATATAATTAGATCATTTTATACATATTCTACTTACGTTTTAGTAAAATTTTTCTGTGTAGTATTGTATTTCTTCAAGTAGCAAAATGAACAAAGGATGTAATTTTTCCTTCATTCTTACTTAATGAGACCTCAGTTATCTGGCTTTGGGAGATTAAGATTCCTATCCTGTTTGATGATGAAAGGAAGTTACAATAATCTGCGTTATCTCCCATAGTTCTACTCAGTTGGGTAATACTCAGTTTCCTTAGTTAAGGCAGTTTATGGAGACCCACCAGCAGGTAAGACTCTACTTTTTCATGAGGCACTGGCATTTTATTTATTTAAAAATTTTTTTCTTACATTTGTTTATTTTTGAGAGACAGAGTGAGACAGAGCACAAGTAGGGGAGGGGCAGAGAGAGGAGACACAGAATCTGAAGCAGGCTCCATGTTCAGCACAGAGGCCAAAGCTGGGGTCAAACCCATGAACCATGAGATCGTGACCTGAGCCAAAGTCGGTCACTTAACCGACTGAGCCACCCATGCACCCTGAGGAAGTGGCACTTTAGAAGAGCTTGTGGGATGAGAAATATTATTGGCTATTCTTGGAAAATACAGTCTGTCACAAGCCTGTATTAGATGTTAATCTTGTTCTAGGTATTTTCTAATATTGTCAAATATATCATCTCCTTAAGCCTCACAACATCTCCCATTCTTTTCTTGCTACCATGGTAGCATGTGAACCATCATCATCATGTCTCACTTGATCTGTTGCAAAAAATCTCATAACTATTCTCTTTGTTTCCATTTTTACTTTCTAAAATCCATTTATATCAGCAGCCCAAATGATATTTCTTAAAAAAAAGAAAAAAATGAAAAAGGTCATATTACTTCCCTGCTTGAAATTCTCTAGTAACTTTAGGAGAAAATCCAAACTCTTTATTATGACCTATATGTGCTTCCACGTATCTGCTTACATTCATTTTTCTGTACTACTCCCTTTGCTCACCACTCTCTAGCCACTCTAGCTAGTTTTTTCTGTTCCTAGAGCACCTCAGACTTGTTCCTGCATCAATGCCTTTGCATAGGTTTTCTAGCTTCTCAGTCTGTTATCAGTCCAGGTCTGTAGCATGTGTTCCTTCTTGTTATACAGGTCTTCATTCAGATGTCACTGCTCAGAGAAGCCTTTCCATAACAACCTATCTAAAGTAGACCTCACTCCGAGCCAGTTACTATCACAATGATCATGGTTTATTTTTTCATAGCATTTTTTGTTAGCTATTGAAATTGTTTTTTCTTGTTTATTGTCTTTTTCTCTCCTCTGGAATGTAAACTCCATGAGAAACTTATCTTCATTATTTTATCTCTAGCATTTAGAGCAGTAGCTGGCATTTAGTGAGTAGTAAATATTTAGAGAATGTGTGAAATAGTTAATATTACTTCCTATATACATGAAGAAATTGAGACTTAATGAAATCACATAATAATTTGTGTGATCAAGTTTTCTCACTCCAAATAGAATGTTCTTTCTGTCAGGATATTGAATTGCATTTGCAGTGATACTTTAAAATGATGATAAACCCACTTGTCTGCTGACAGGTAATAAATAATTAACATCATTATCACAATGATGTAAACTTTCTGCAAAGATCATTCTAAAATGATGCTAACTACATTGATTAATCATTAAAAAGTACTGAGTCTTTTTACATCTGAGATGTAAGATAGGGATTTAGATCATTCCTGTTGAAATGCCAAGGATAAGCAAAGACTCTCCTTTCGATTACAGTTCATTAAAGCCAAAGTTTTAGAATTTGTTGAGTGATGAGTATTTCATATTCACAGGACATGAGAATAGAAAGATAGTGGCAAATTCTTGAAGATAATTCTACTTTGAAATTGTAGTCACCTGGAAGAGGAGTTAAGTGTAAATTTCTGATAGGTGACAATTTGCATGACAAGCCCACCATTTTGTACTTGCATGTTCACTCTCTGCCTTCTTTTGTTTTTTTTTCCTTTTTAAGAAACCTAATTTTGAAGTAAAATTAAACCTGACAAAGAATTAGGGCTTTTACACTGATTTTCTAAAAAGTTTTTTCTCCCACATTATGAAAATATTATATGTTTATTGTAGATCATTAACTTTTCAAGTCTTGTGTAGCAGGATTCTCTCACAGAGTCGTGACACTGAGGCTTTTCTTTCCAGGAAGCAACTTTATTCCTGCCAGTACCGCTCAGTTGAATTTGTACCCGAAGAACTGAGCCCCAAACGCCATGTGGCATAGTTTTTTACATATTTTTTACTTCTTTGTCTCCCATATATGGTAACACACAAACATGCAGTCTGATTAAGTGGTCTTATGTTACAAGGTCATGAGGAATGTTGTCACGTATGTGTTTAGCCAGGTTGCCTTGAGGTAGGTTTCTTTTTTTTTTTTTCATTAGAGAGGGGATCCTACCACCCTTGAAAATTTCTTTTTTTTTTTTAAGTGTTAAAAAGAAATATTTGTTTTGAGAGGTGGTGAGGGGCAGAGAGAGAGGGAGAGAGAGAATCTCAAGCAGGTTCTGTGCTGTCAGGGCTCGATTCTGTGACCTGTGAAATCATAACCTGAGCCGAAATCAAAAGTTTCAACTGACTGAGTCACTGAGGTACCCCAAAGTCCTTGAAAATGTCTTTTTTCTTTAAAAATTTTTAAAATTTTTTTTTAATTTTCTTAAAAAAATTTATTTTAATGTTTTATTTATTTCTGAAAGAGAGAGAGAGAGAGAGAGAGGCAGCGTGAGCAGAGGAGGGTCAGAGAGAGAGGGAGACACAGAATCTGAAGCAGGATCTAGGCTCTGAGCTGTCAGCACAGAGCCTGACGTGGGGCTCGAACCCATGAATTGTGAGATCATGACCTGAGTTGAAGTCGGACACTTAACTGACTGAGCCACCCAGGCACCCCTGTCCTTGAAATTTCTTAAACCCTTAGCCATACCTCTGGAATTCTTGTGAACCATTTTTAGCAGTTTCTTCGCAAAAATTTGTTCTGAGTTCTAGTCTCCAAATTTGAACAAGGAGCTTTTGGAGTATAGCTCCATCTAAATTGGGGCCTGAAGAGGTCTTAGAATTAGGACAAAGACTCCAACAAAATTCTGTGGTTCTGTGTTATTATTAAATAACATGCTAATTATTTTGTATGTTGTACAAATTTTCCTGTCTTTAAATTTTTGTAATGCTCTTCTTTTTGTCTTTTCATGACCTTTTATCTTGGGTCCTGACTTAGTCTTTGCCAAATGAGGTAAAACTTCCCTCGAACATTTTTGCTGGAGAAGTAAAGTTGAATGATGATAATGGATTATCACTGCACAGAGAAGTACTGTACTGATACATGACACAAACCACCTGGAGTTTAACATGCATGCCTCCAACATTTCTTCAATCATTTTTTGTGAAATAATCATTATTTAGTATTTTGGGCAGTATTTGAGAAACAAAGCAAAAATAAAATTTACATTGAGATCTACATATATTGACATACTTTAATTTACAGAATTTAGGCTACTATTTAGTATTTAATGTTTTTTTTTTTTTAATTTTTTTAATGTTTTATTTATTTCTAGGAGAGAGAGAGAGAGAGAGACAGCGTGAGCAGGGGAGGGTCAGAGAGAGAGGGAGTCACAGACTGAAACAGGCTCCAGGCTCTGAGCTGGCAGTCAGCACAGAGCCCGACGCGGGGCTCGAACCCACGAACCGCGAGATCATGACCCAAGCGAAAGTCGGACGCTTAACCGACTAAGCCACCCAGGCGCCCCTTTAGTATTTAATGTTTAACTTTAGAATGTGACAACTGCAAGTCATCATGGCTGTGCTTAATTAAACCTTGTGAAAGTAGTTCTTTTCACTGATCTGTTGGCTTAATATTCTGACTTAAAGATAAAATGGTCTTTTTAAAGAAATAATGAAAGACATAGGACTTCACAATGTAATAGGTCATTAGATCAAAATACAATCCCACAGTCCTTTACTGTAATTTTGAAATTTCTTATGTATTTATTAAAAAATTTTTGAGAGAGAGAGAGAGCATGAGTGGGGGAGGAGCGAGGGAGAGGGATGGAGAGAATCTCAAGCAGATTTCACACTCAGCATGGAGCCTGACACAGTGCTCAATCTCATGATGGTGAGATCATGACCAGAGCTGCAATCAAGAGTCAAGATGCCCAACTGACTGAGTCACCCAGGCGCCCCTGAAATTTCTTAATCTTTGAATTCCAAAACTTTTTTCCCTAAATTTATTATATTCCCATTTGGAAGTAAAGCCTGCCTTGAACTGTGAGGCTATTTATGGGCTTTATCACAGTTAGTGTTATACTACAGAAATATTAATATACTTGATTATGAAATCAATTAAATGCTTGATACCCTGTGTCAGGTATGACACAGTTTATGTACTATATCTATACTGTATTATTTTTCTAAAATTGTGACCTTCAAAACATGTATGAACCAAGTTCTCAGATAAGGTATGTGGACAATCAGCCTTTGTTGGCTCAGAAAATCTTTGAAGGAGGACTTAACCAGATTTATAGTAACTGGTAGAAATTCATGGCCTTTGGAGTTAGACCTGGATATGAATCCTGTATCTCCCACTTACTCTTTATGAGTCCATGGGCAAGTTACTTAAACTTTTCTGAGCTTTTGCTTCCTCTGTTATAAAATGGATATAATAAAAGAACTTATAAGACAGATGTGAGAATTAAATAAAATTGTGCTTAAAGCACTGACACAGTGTCTGGCATAAAAGTGCTCAGTAAATGTTAACAAAAAGCTAAAGTTTATGACAGTGTTTGACATATATTCACTAAATGTACATTGTGTTTACTGTTATATGAACTAGTATTCCAATTTATTCATAACAAGAAATATAACCATTACGGAGACTATCTACTTAGGTTTTCTGATTAGTGTGTTAGTGGACATACTCTCTGAAAGCAAGCTGTGTGGGATGCCAAAATTTCTTTTTTAAGTTTATTTTCTTAGTTTTGAGAGAGAAAACCATTGGTGCAGGGGCAGAGAGTGACACAGAGGATCTAAAGCAGGCTCTTTGCTGATAGCAGAGAGCCTGATGCAAGGCTCAACCTCAAACCGTGAAATCATGACCTGAGCTGATGTTGGACGTTTAACTGACTGAGTCACCCAGGCACCCCAGGAGACTTCACTTTTAGCTATGAGAGTGTTGGAGCATGTCAGATGAGACTCTTACTTGATCTTTTATTTTTTATTTTATTTTTAAAATTTATTTATTCATTTATCTGAGTTTGTGTTGTTTTTTAAATTTAATTTATTATTTTTTAAATTTACATCCAAGTTAGTATATAGTGCAACAATGATTTCACTAATAGATTCCTTAATGCCTCTTACCCATTTAGCTCATCCCCCTCCTACAACCCCTCCAGCAACCCTCTGTTTGTTCTCTATATTTAAGAGTCTTTTATGTTTTGTTCCCCTCCCTGTTTTTATATTAATTTTGTTTCCCTTCTCTTATGTTCATCTGTTTTGTATCTTAAATCCCTCATATAAGTGAAGTCATATGATATTTGACTTTCTCTAATTTTGCTTAGCATGATACCCTCTAGTTCCATCCACGTAGTTGCAGATGGCAAGATTTCTTTTTTTTTTTTTTTTTGTGATTGCTGAGTAATACTTCATTGTGTATATATCCTTGGCTGCTGCTGTTAGTGCTGCTGTAAACATTGGGGTGCCTGTGCCCCTTCAAAACAGCACACCTGTATCCCTTGGATAAATACCTAGTAGTGCAATTGCTAGGTCGTAGAGTAGTTCTATTTTTAATTTTTTGAGGAACTTCCATACCATTTTCCAGAGTGGCTGTAGCAGTTTGCATTTCCACCAGTAGTGCAAAAGGGATGCTCTTTCTCCGAATTCTCGCCAACATCTGTTGTTCCTGAGTTGTTAATGTTAGCCATTCTGACAGGTGTGGGGTGGTATCTCATTGAGGTTTTGATTTGTATTTCCCTGATAATGAGTGATGTTGAGCATTTTTTCATGCGTCAGTTGGCCATCTGGATGTCTTATTTTTTTTTAAATTTAAATTCTAGTTAACATACAGTGCCATAATGGTTTCAGGAGTAGAATTCAGTGATTCTTCATTTACATACAGTATCCAGTGCTCATCATAACAAGTGCCCTCCTTAATGCTCCTCACTCATCCAGCCCATCACCTACCCACCTCCCTCCATCAACCTTCAGTTTGTTCTCTATAGTTAGGGGTCTCTCATTGGTTTGTTTCCCTCTTTCCTCCCTCCCACCCCCCATATGTTCATCTGTTTTGTTTTTGAAATTCCACATATGAATGAAATCCTATGGTATTTGTCTTTCTACGATTAACTTATTTGTTTTAGCATAATACACTCTAGCTCCATCCACATTGTTGGAAATGGCAAGATTTCATTCTTTTTGATGGCTGAGTAATATTCCATTGTGTATATATACACATCTTTATTCATCAGTCAGTGGACATTTGGGCTCTCTCCATAGTTTGCCTATTGTTGATAACACTGCCTTAAACATCAGGGTGCATGTACCCCTTTGAATCTGTATTTTTGTATCCTTTGGGTAAATACCTAGTACAGCAATTGCTAGATCACAGGGTAGTTCTGTTTTTCACTTTTTAAGGAACTGCCATACTGTTCTCCAGAGTAGCTGCACCAGTTTGTATTCCCACCAGCAGTGCAAGAGGGTTCTCCTTCCTTGGCATCCTCACCAACACCTATTGTTTCTTGTGCTGTTAATTTTAGCCATTCTGACAGGTGTGAGGTGGTATCTCATTGTTTTAATTTGTATTTACCTGATGATAAGTGATGTTGAGCATCTTTTCATGTGTCTGTTTGCCATCTGGATGTCTTTGGAAAAGTGTCTATTCATGTCTTCTGCCCATTTCTTCACTGGATTATTTGTTTTTGGGGTATTGAGTTTGTTAAGTTCTTTGTAGATTTTGGATACTAACCCTTTATCAGATCTGCTGTTTGCAAATTTCTTCTCCCATTCCGTTGGTTGCCTCTTATTTTGTTGATTGTTTCCTTCTCTATGCAGAATCTTTTTTTATCTTGAAGTCTCATAGTTCATTTTTCCTTTTGTTTCCTTTGCCTTCAGTTACATGTCTAATACGAAGTTGCCCCAGCCAAGGTCAAAGAGGTTGTTGCTGTGTTCTCCTCTAGGATTTTGATGGTTTCCTGGCTCACATTTAGGTCTTGAATCCATTTTGAATTTGTTTTTGCATATGGTGTAAGAAAATGGTCCTGTTACATTCTTCTGCATGTTGTTGTCCAGTTTTCCCAACTGTCCGTTTGTGGAAGAGACTTTTTTCCCCATTGGATATTCTTTCCTGTTTTGTCAAAGATTAGTTGACTATATAGTTGTGTTACTTGATCTTTTTAATACAGATTTAGTTTATTTCAAGGAAAGTAAGGTTATTCAGATAAGAATTTAAGTATCTTTAATTTTTTTTAAGTTTATCAATCTGAGAGTGAGTGAGAAAGAGAGGGAGAGAGAAAGCACAAGTAGGGGAGGGGCAGAGAGAAGAGGAGAGGAGAATCCCAAGTAGGTTCTGCATCATCAGTAGAGAACCTAATGTGAGGCTCGAACTCATGAACTGCAAGATTATGACCTGAGCTGAAGTCAGAAACTTAACTGACTGAGCCACCCAGGTACCCCAGAATTTAAGTGTCTTTATATAACAGGTTTGGGAAGGCATTTTTTACATTAGGAAAGGATTGTAGAATTAGTTTAAATGGTAAAATAATGTCCCTCTGTGAATTTTGAATATGTTTGTATAAAACTTTTCCAGGCTCAGTTGCTTTGTGAAGCAGAGTAAATCCATAGTTATACTTCCAAGTTTTCATTGATGGCACTATGTACCAACACCAAGTTAGATTTTGTGAGTTAGTTAACTCATAAGTTAAGATACTTTTGAGTACTTAGTATATGCTGGAATATGCTGAACTAATCTTTAAAAGATTATAGCCCTGTTGGAGGTACAGTTAACTAGTTATAATGAAGATATAACTAAGTGGTTACTTTGGTACTAAGTTTTATTTGATTTAGTTCTTACATAACGTTAGAAGTTTGTATTGCTCTTTAATTGTTTTATGGTAGTATTTTTAAGTGTAATTGTAAAAAAATTTGTTTAAAAGAGATATAAAGGCATTGGAAATGGGGGGGAAAGTTTAGCCTATTTTACTTAGAATGCTTGAATACTAAATTGGGAATGAATGGGCATATTTTGAATGAATTATGTTTGTTGAATGAGTGGGGTACCAGGGATAGAAAGCTGGGGTTATTCACCTAGCAGACATTTATCTACTATCTTCTAGGTCCTAGGCATCGATTAAGTTCTGTAAGAAAGGGTGGAATAATAGTAATACAAATATAATCAAACCCACTGTTTGACAAGGAAAAGAGGTATAACAAACAATTATAATACAATATAATAACTAGTGTAGTAGCAACACCCATAAATTGAATAGAATGTAATAAATTGTACCTGAGTGTAGAAGCTGGATTGGGAAAGAATCCACAAAGGAAGTGTGTTAGCATGAAGGAAGAAACCATTATGATTTGTTTCTTGCTTATTTTTGTAAGAATTTTGTATTTTTACTAAAGCAGGTTGGTTTTGTGTGTATGTGTGTAGTGTGTATAGAGAAGACTGAGCTGATGTTAGGAGACATGCCTGAAAGTACAGTCTAAAGGGCACAGGTTAGCTTAGGCTCAGAGGAAATGATTGTGTGTCTCCTGAAATATTTAAGATAGAAGCGAGGAAGAGGCATGAATCTTGTGCCAGGTGTTATCCTAAGTGACTTATTTGTTTTAACTCAGTACTTGTAATAATCCTATAAAAGTAAGTAATAGCTCAGGGAACTTGTTGCTTAACCAAAGTCACACTACTATCAAGTTGGCAGGGCTGAAATTCAAAATCTTATCTCTTTCACTTTACAGCCCATGGTATTTCATTAAACTGTACTGTCTATAGGATAATGTAAATTATATACCTCTGGGTATGGTTACTTAATGTAATTTTTTCCTAGAAATAGTACTTCCTTCCTTTTTTTTTAAAGCACATATGTGATTGAGAGATTGAATTAATCTTATACATTTTATTTATTAAAATTTTTTTCAATGTTTATTTTTGAGAGTGGAGGAGGGGCAGAGAGAGAAGGAGACACAGAATCTGAAGCAGGCTCCAGGCTCCAAGCTGTCAGCACAAACCCCTACTCCGGGCTTGAACTCATGAACTGTGAGATCATCACCTGAGCCTAAATTGGAAGCTCAACCAACTGAGCCGCCTGGGTGCCCCAAATTTTGTGCGTTTTTTTTTTTTGACTTTTTAAAAATGTTTGTTTATTTTGAAGGAGAGAGGGGAAGCGCAGGGAGAGAGGGAGATACAGAATCCGAAGCAAGTTCTAGGCTCTGAGCTGTCAGCACAGAGCCCGACTTGGGGCTCAAACTCATGAGCCAGGAGATCATGACCAGAGCTGAAGTCAGATGCTTAACTGATTGAGCCATCCAGGCGCCCTTGAATTTTGTACATTTTAAAAAGAGATTTCGTGTATCTATAACCTTAGAAGCCTAAATGGAGACTATTTTGAGCTGTTCTTAATTTAAATTACTTCGAAATGTATGTAATCATCCTTTCAGAAGATATTTTTTATGTGGTACACTGAAGTTCAGATAAAGTAGTAAAATATATCTCAAGTATAACAAGAGGCTCTGCTAGATTGCGTTAACCTCTTTGTGAGAAGCAATTGTACATTAAGCTGATTTAAGACTTGACATTCAGCTCATAATTCTCAGTGTCCTCAAAATAACCTTTTCCTAAGGATTTAAGAAATGGACAGGACAGACAACTCTATAAGTTAAGAGTATTTTGTGGTATTTTCTTGAGAATGCAGGTCATTATTGTCACACCACTCTGATTTTGGGACTTTTTGTTTGTTTCCTAATACTCATTTCACAACCAATTTCAGATCCCATGTTCTATAGCAATTTTTGCATGATTCTGTAATTCTCAGATGAAAGAAAAACTTCCCTTTTCCCCTGTAGGCTGATAGACCAGAAGGTTTATTTAAAAATAAAATTCAGTAACATCCCTCAGTGATTATTGATCTGTCCACAAAGCATTTTAAAGCAATTTGAGGGTGCCTGGGTGTTTCAGTCGTTAAGCATTTGACTTCAGCTTTGGTCATGATCTCATGGTTTGGGAGTTTGAGTTCCACGGAGGGTGAGCTTGTGCCCTGCTTCAGGTGAGCTCGAGTCCTACTTAGGGCAAGTGCCCTGCTTCCGGTAAGCTTGAGCCCCACTTTGCATTTGCCCCACTTCTCTTTCTCACTCCCCCCACCCAGCCCCTCACTCACTTGTGCCCCCTCTGTCTCTCTCTCTCTTTCTCTCTCAAAAAAAAAAAAAAAAAGGCAACTTGAGGTTGAGATTACATTATATTCTATTTAACAGTTATTTAATGGGGTCTTCGTTGATAACTTCCTGATGAACTGCTGAGATTATAATCACATAGTGTGATTTATATGTAAAGTGAAGTCCATTTACTTTTAACTAGGATAAAGATAATATATATGTATTTTTCATTAGTCTGCTGGGCTTTTTGTCATTTTCCCCAAAGTGATCATTGGGAGAGTGTGGGGGGAATGGGGTAGTGGCGGTGGTCAGTGGGTTTGGAGTGAAAGAGATGATATGTATCTCTGTGGATACAGGTGTCCCTCTCATTAAGTGAGCCTAACTAAAAAAGTTACATTCTGGAATAGTTTGAACATTTAATTTTGGTAACACAAATTCTTCTTTCTGATACACTTATGTGACCTTTTGAGAAACTTACTACTATGGGAAAAGGAAAACTGTTTCTGGTTTTGTTAATTTAGTGATTTTTCTCCACGAAGTCCTTTGTTCTGCGGTCAGTGAAAAGCCTTTTTTGGTTGATTAACCCCAGCCTAGATTTCTTCCTAGCAGGGGCTAATTTTGAATGTGCTGATTATATCCTCAGCTGTTTATCAAAACAGGTTGAGGTTAGGCCCTGTTCTTTGACTTCCTGGGAGCAGCAGTCCATACCAAAATAGATATCTAAGTGGCAAGCAGGTATGAAGATGGCAGCATAAAGCACAGAGGTTCTTTTCCTTTGAGACAGGCTTATTAACAGCCTTAGTGACAGACTAAGAGCTATGTCATTTAATTTGTACTAGGGCAGCTAATTTAACAACCTTATTGTGGTTTGTTCAACAACGTAACCAAAATAATAATAGAAGCTTCAGATTACTTGCTGTAAGACATAGTATATATGGTTACAGACTATATTTATTGAAACTTAAAATGGTTGTCTGCATGTATGTATAGCCTTCCTATCATCATTCAACAAATATTTTTGAGTTTTTATTATTAGGTTATGCTCTTAAAATTTATAGGCTAACAGGCATGATGGACTTCAAATAAGTAGTTTCAGAATTGGCTTAATTGTTATTTAAATATTGGTAGATTTTTAATATTCATTTTTATTAATTTTATCCTGAATGCACACATGGGGTATTCTGAGTTAGAGACAGATTTAATAATCATAAGTGTATTGGCCTCCTTCTGCCCTAGTCCTAGCCCTTACCCCTAGGGCAGTGCCATAAGAGCCACATCAATTGTCCTACACATATAGCCAAGTAGATGTACATGAGGGATGAGGAGAAATGATTTCTTTCTGCTTATGAAGGGTGAAGAGGCAACTGTCCCTCTGCCCTCCTGAAAGGATTGCCTTAGAAAAGTAAGAAACCTAAATCCTAACTTTAGCCCTTTACTTGCATACCTAGCTTGGTATGCAAGTAAAATCTTTTCTGGAGCCAGATAGCCTTGTGACCTTTTCCAGTTCTGAGGCTTCATTTTCTTTCTTTCTCTTTCTCTCTCTCTTTTTCTCCCTCCCTCCCTCCCTCCCTCCCTCCCTCCCTCTTTCTTTCTTTCTTTCTTTCTTTCTTTCTTTCTTTCTTTCTTTCTTTCTTTCTTTCTTTCTTCCTCTCCTCTCCTCTCCTCTCCTCTCCTCTCCTCTCCTCTCCTCTCCTCTCCTCTCCTCTCCTCTCCTCTCCTCTTATACCTAGGGAGATACTTGATACCTTCTTCTTGACACCTTGGGGGCTTAGCCTAGGGACCTATTCCATACTCCAGGCTTTGACCTTTCAACTGTCTGTGGGAAATAAAAGAAGTTTTATTCTTTCATATGGGGAAAATAAGGTGGAAATGTTGGAGAACTCTTGGGCTTTTTTACGTGACACTGAGAAATCCAGGGAAGTTTTTTTCTCCACAGTACTATGAAGGAAAAGGGTGTTAAAAGAATATTATGTGAGTGGTGGGTAATCTAGTCTAGGGCTTCAGGTAAAGCTTGTCCTTTTTAGGGAACTAAGGGATGAATAGGAATTATCCAGTTAATGAAGTGAAGGTAGATCAGTGAAAGCACTTTAAACAATGGGAACAATCTATATAAAAGTCCTAAGGCAGGAAGGCACTTGACTGGTTCAGGCAATGAAAGGTCAGTTTGGCTGGGGTGCAGGGATGATGGGGACTTTAGAGGTAGGCTGGGGCCAGGGCAAACAGAGTCTCTATAGGAGGATAAGTTAAGAAATTTGGATTTTTATCTTAAGAGCAGTGTAGAGCCTTGAAATATTTTTTTGCTTGTTTGTTTTTTAAAAGTTTATTATTTATTTTGAGAGAGAGAAAGCACACACAGTGAGTTGGGGAAGGCCAGAGAAAGAGGGGGAGAGAGAGAGAATCCCAAGCAGATTCCACACTGTCAGCATGGAGTCCAGTGTGGGGCTTGCCCCCTTGAACTATGAGATCATCACGTGACCAAAAATCAAGAGTCAGAGCCTTAACTGACTGAGCCAACCAGATGCCTCTTGTTTATTTTAGGTTTAATCAAGGTAGTGACCTGCTCAGATTTATGTTTTGAAAAGATTCCTCTGGCTACTATATGGAGAAAGATTAGAACAGAGGAAGAGTAGAGAGGAGTTAGAGAAGAGAGGAGTTAGAACATGATGCAGCATTGGGGACAGATTATGGAGGTCTGGATTAGGGTGGTTACAGTTGGAGATAAAATTATACAGAAGGATTTGAGAGATTTTTAGGAGACAGAAGTAGAGGGGTGGACTTTGGATGGATGAAAGATAGGATTTGAGAGAGAAATCATGAGTTGGTTTCAGACATGTTGAGTTTGAAATGCCTGTGAGAAAGCCAAGTGGAAATGTGCTGAGGGAGACTCTGTGTGGTGGGAGAATGGAGAAAATTTGAAATAGCCTTTGCTGAGAATGGGAGAACAAGCCTACTAATGAATCCTTTCCTGCTGTTCCTTCTGCCTGAAACTTACCCCTCAGAGTCTTCACTTGAATGGCTGTTTCTCATTTAAATCTCAGTGTAGATATCAACTCCTCTGGCTTCCCAAACCATCTACATTAAAGTAGAACCCCATTCCCCCTTGTACAAGCTTTCTGATCATCACCCTGCTTTATTTTCTTAACATTTATCACCAGCAGGTTATTTTGTTAATCTGGTTTTCTTAGAAGTATCAAAATCCTTTACTCATTTTTAAAATGGGTTATCTTTATTGTTGAATTGTAAGAGTTTTTTTTATATATATTCTAGATACTAGTCCCTTACCAGATGTATGATTTGTAAATATTTTCTTCCACTTTGTGGTTTGTTTTTTCACTTTCTTGATAGTGTCCTTTGAAAAGCATAAATTTTTTTTTTTTTTTTTAAGTTTGATGTTCAATTTGTTTTTCTTTTGTTGTTTGTGTCTTTGGTGTCATAACTAAGAAACCATTGCATAATCCAAGGTTACAAAGAGTTATACCTATGTTTTCTTTTAAGAGTTTCATAGTTTTACTTTATTATTAATAAGTATAATGGTTTTATATGGTATAGGGTAGGGGTCCATCTTTATTCTTTTGCAAAGGGGTATATCCAGTTGTCTCCGTATTCTTTGTCAGAAAAATTATTCTTTCCCCCATTAGATGGTCTTGGCATCCTTGTCAAAAATCAGTTGACCATAGCTATATGAGTTTATTTCTAGACTTTCCATTCTGTTTCATTGTTCTAATTACTGTGTTTGTTACTGTAGATTTTTTTTTTATTGTTCTGAAATTGAGAATTGTGAGTTCTCCAACTTGTTTTATTGAAGATTGTTTTGGTTATTCTGGGATCAGTTTGTCAATTTCTGCCAAAAAGACAGCTGGGATTTTGATAAGGAATTATATGCAATCTGTCAATTTGGGGAGTATTGCCGTTGTAACAATACTAAGTTTTCCATTCCATGAACATGAGATATCTTTCCATTTATTTAGTTCTCTAACTTCTTTCAACAGTGTTTTGCAGTTTTTATTGTATAAACTTTGTATTTCTAAAAATTAAATTTGTTACTAAGTGTTTTAATATTTTTTGATATTATAAATGGATTTTTAAATGTTTATTTTTGAGAGAGAGAGAGAGTGCACGTGAGTGGAAGAGGGGCAGAGAGAGAGGGAGACAGAGGATCCAAGGCAGGCTCTGCTCTGTCGGTGCAAAGCCTGATGGAGGGGCTCAAACTCACAAACTGCGAGATCCTCATGACCTGAGCTGAAGTCAGACGCTTAACCGACTGAGTCACCCAGGCACCCCTGGAATTGTTTTTTTTTTTTTTTTTGTTTCATTTTTAGATATTTTGTTCCAAGAGTATAGAGGCACAATTGGTTTTTATACATTGGTCTTGTGGTCTGAAAATTTGCTGAACTCATTTATTATCTCCAATAGTTTTTTTGGTGGATTTCTTAGGATTTTCTGTATATAGGTTCTGTCATCTTCCAGTAGTTTTTCTTCCTTACCAATCTGGATGTCTTTTATTTCTTTTTCTAATCTAATTTTCCCAGCTAGAGTGCAGTACAGTGTTGAATAGAAGTGATGAGAGAGGATATCCTTGTCTTGTTCCTGTTCTTAGTTGTAAAGCTTTTAGTCCATTACCATTCATTATTATATTAGCTGTGGGTTTTCATAGATGCCTTTTATCAGGTTGAAGAGGTAACTTTCCATTCCTAGAGTGTTGAGTGATTTTATCATGAAAGAATGTTGGATTTTGTCAAGTACTTTTCCTGATTTTGAGATGATCATGTGATTTTTGTCTATTTTATTAATATGGTATATTATGATTTTTATATGTTGACCCAACCTTGCATTCCTGGAATGAATCCCGCTTGGTCATTGTGTTAGTATCTTTGGGTTGCTACAACAAAAATACCATGGACTGGGTAGATTATAAACAACAGAAATTTTTTTCTTATAGTTCTGGAGGCTGGGATGTCTAAGATCAAGGCACTATAGATTCAATGTCTGATGAGGACCTGCTTCTTGGATGCCCTTTTTTTTTTTTTTTTTTTTTTTCCACTGTAACCTCACCTTGTGGAAGGGGAAGGGAACTCTGCTAGGCTTTTAAAAATAAGGGCACTAATCCCATTCATGAGGGTGATTCCGAAGGCTCCACTTGCTAATTCCATCATCTTGAGGATGAGGATTTCAACATATGAATTTGAGGGGTGGGGGACACAAATTTAGACCATAATCATCATTCTGTATAATCCTTTTTACATGTTGCTGGGTTTGGTTTGCTTGTATTTTGCTGGGGATTTTTACATCTTTATTCACGGTTAAGTGTTGGTCTTGTGATATCTTTGTCTGGTTTTGGTATCAGAATAACACTCGCCTCATAGAAAAAGTTGGAAAGTTTTCCTTCTAAAATTTTGGAAGAGTATGAAAGGTTGTTAGATCCTTAACTTTGATACAATTTATCAGTGAAGCCACCGGGGCCTAAGGCTTTTCTTTGTGATAAGTGTTTTGATTACTAGTTCAATCTCCTGTTATATAGGTCTATGCAGATTTTTTTGTCTTCTTTAGTCAGAATCGTTTTTGTTTCTCTAAGGTTGTTAGTAATGTCTCCTCTTTTATTCCTGATTTTAATAATGTTAGTCCTCTTTTTTTCTTGGTTAGTAAAGCTAAATTGTCCGTTTTGTTGATCTTTTCAAGGAACCAATGTTTGGTTTCATTGATTTTTTGTTTTTCTGTTTTCTAATCATTTATTTCTGCTGTGATCTTTATCATTTCCTTTCTTCTGCTTGCTTTAGATTTAGCGCTCTACTTTGTGTTATTATTTAAGGTAAAAAGTTAGGTTCTTGATTTCAGATCTTTCTTTTGTAATGTAGGCTTTTACAGTTAGAACTTTCTCACTAAGAACTGCTTTCACTATCTCCTGTAAATGTTGGTATGTTGTTTTCATTTTCATATCACAAATATTTTCTAATTTCCCTTCCGATTTTTTTCTTTGACCCATTCATTATTTAGGAGTATATCATTTAATTTCCACATAGTTGTGAATTTCCCAAATTTCCTTCTGTTATTGAGCTCTGCTTTTAACACATGATGATCAAAGAACATGCTTTGAATTGTTTCCATCCTCATAAATTTATTGAACTTTGTTTTATGGCCTACCATTTGGTCTGTCTTAGAGAATGTACCATGTGTACTTGAAAAGAATGTGTTTTTAAGCAGATTCTTTTTTTTAAGTTTATTTATGTATGTTTTTTAGTAACCTCAACACCCAACACAAGGGTCAGACTCCTGACTCCAAGATCAAGAGTCACATGCTCTTCTGACTGAGCCAGCCAGATGCCCTATAAGCTGTTTTATTTTAAAGGCACAATGTAAAAAAAAAAAAAAAAGGGCACAGTGTAAGGACGCCTGGCTGGCTCAACTGATTACACATCTGGCTCTTGATTTCACCTCACATCATGATCTCACTGTCCTAAGATCGAGCTTGCTGTGTGGGGCTCTGCACTGGGCATGGAGCCTACTTGGTATTCTCTCCTCCCTCTGCCTCTAACCCACTCGTGCTCACTTTTTCTCTCTCACATACACAAATAAAGGCATAATGTGTTGCAGACATTGCTTCCATTCATAGCCCACTGGCCAATATATAGATCAATAGCCTATATCTAGCTGAAAGGGAGGCTGGAAGTGTAATATCCAACAGGAGAGCCATGTGTTCAGTTAAAACTTGGGGTTTGGAGGGTTTTATTACTGAAAGGAAGAAGAGAGAATGGATATTGGGGAATCTCTTTTTCAGTCTTGTCTTTTTCCTTGTTCCTCTCTGCACTCTGTGCTTGGATCTGTTACTCTCCTATGAATAGTTTGTGTGTAGAGTTTTCTATACCTGTGCCTTTGCTGGTGTTGTTTCCTTGGACTGGACTGCCCTTTTCTTGCTACCTCCTCTTCTCATTAGAATCTTTTTTTTTTTTTTTAAGTCCTAGATTGAAACTTGAAATCTCTTCACTTCAGTATTGCCTTCCCTGATCTTTTTCCATGGCAGGGAGCCTTCTGTAGTTCACATCACTTTGTCCCTGTATTCATGTAATTTATTTTTCATTGTATTGCACTTATTTACATGCTGATCTTTTTTTTTTTTTGGACATTTTAACTTTTTATTTATTTTTAATGTTTATTTTTGAAAGAGAAAGAGGAAGGAGGGAGGAAGAGTAGGAGGGGCAGAGAGAGAAGGGGACAGAGGATCTGAAGCAGGCTCTGTGTTGACAACAGAGATCCTAATATGGAGCTCAAACCCACAAACCATGAGATCATGACCTCAGCTGAAGTTGGATGCCTAACCAGTTGAGCCACCCAGGTTCCCCTTTTTTGGACATTTTAAAGAGTCTAAGCCAATTATTTTGTAGGATATTTCACATTCAGGATTTGTCTGATTGTTTCTAGTTACATTTGTTTAACTAGTTTTTCTAGTTACATTTAATTATTTTCACTTATTTCTTTCCGTGTTTTCTAATTCATAACCCTAATAGTGGTACCATCATTGGGGCCTGTCTTACCCTTTTCCTGTTTACTATAGCCATAATTTTAAAAGTGGAAGAGTAATTGAGGATGAATGTTTTGGTTCTTACCTTGAGTTGTATTCTATTTCTCATTGAGTATTTTCAAACTAATTATTATTTTTTGTGTTTGTCTTGACACTTTTGAAGATAAGTCTAGGGTATGGTAAAGGTTTTTGTTTAGGGAATGTTTTTGTTAACTGTGTTTTGCTAACTGTATTTGTTCACAAAAAACTCTTACAACTGCAGTTGGTATTTAAGTTTTTAATAAAATGTATGAGTCCTTCTTGTATTTTAAGTGGAATAAGAAAAGACTATCTTCTATACTTAAAAAATTTTTTTTAATGTTTTTATTTATTTGCGAGAGCTAGAGAGAGCGTGAGCAGGGGAGGAGCAGAGAGGGAGGGTGACACAGAATCTGAAGCAGGCTCCAGGCTCTGAGCTGTCAGCACAGAGCCCGATGCAGGGCTCGAACTCACGAACTGTTAGGACATGACCTGAGCCGAGGTTGGATGCTTAACTGACTGAGCCACCCAGGCACCCCTGTCTTCTATACTTTAATAATCCTTTTTGAACATGAATTCCTATGGCTCAGTACTTTTTTTTTTTTTTGAAGAGAATCAACTTTGATTTATCATTGAAATATTGTTACATTCATAAGTTTAGGATAGAAAAATAGGCTATGTTCATAGAAAGTACTGAAGGCAATGAAAAGGATAAAGCAGATTTTTATGTACAGACATGCAGGTATCCCCAAGAAATACTTATTTTTCTAGCTTTATTGAGATATAATTGATTATAACATTATATAAATTTAAGGTACACAGTGTGATAATATATATGTGTATATTGCAAAATGATAACTATAGTAAGGTTAGTTAACATCATCTATCACCTCACATAGTTAACCTTTTGTGTGTGTGTGTGTGTGTGGTGAGGACTTTTAAGATCTGCTTTATTAGTAACTTTTAAGTATGCAATATAGTATTAACTATAGTAACCATGCTGTATATTAAATCCTGTGTAGTCATAACTGGAAGTTTTCCTGTGGCTCAGTACATTGGATGCAGGGCATCTGTGGCTTAAAGTGGAACAATTTTTTTTTAAAACATAATTTCATGATATGGCTTCTTTTACTTCTCACTCATATAGGGGAGTACAGAAAAATACGAGTTGTGGAGGTATTAAATCTTTCTAAAACTTTGATTATTTGATGTTTCACTTTATTACACATGACTAAATTTAATTTTAGGAATATTTATTGAATATCAACATAAGGCTTATTATGCAGAATATAGCCTTTGCTCAGCTCAGTCTAGTAAGGGAGACTTAAAAGGTAAGCAACATTTCATTAATAAATATTTTTTGAGCATCTAATGTGTGCCAGACACTGTTCTGGAGTGTAAGTCCGATACAATTCCCACTTCCTAAGGAATATGCAGTCTCGTGAGTGACTGAGACAAGTAAACTAGCCATTATAGCACAGGGTGGTGCACGTCATGACAGGGGAACATACAGGAGACTCTCAGAGCCCAGGATAGGAATCCAAATCAGAGGTAAGGTAAGGTGCTTGATGAGTGATGGAAAGGCAGAAAATTAGAGTCACGCATATTCCAAGCTGACGAACATTGGATGAGAAATCTCAGAGGCAAAAAAAATATGACCTATTTGGGGAATTGAAAAGAGATAAAGCAATGTTTCTCAAATTGTGGTCCTCTATCTTCCTGACTCATAATCATCTGGGAATGAATCTTAAGCCTTTAGGTGATTCTTAGCTTTCTAGGTGTTTCTCAAATTCTTTAAAATGTGAGAAACACTGAGCGAGAGTCAAGAGGCATGAGGAGGAATGAAAATTATAGTGTAATATATGCTACATTAAAGGCACCCATAAAGTTCTATGATTAGGTTTATTTATATAGACTATAAAAGGTTTTCATTTTATTTTTTTATGGTTGATATTCAATATTATATTAGTTTCATTTGTACTGCTTAGTGATTCAACATTTCACTGCTCACCACAAGTATAGTTACCATCTGTCAACATACAAAGTTATTATGACATTACTGACTATAATTCTCTGTGCTGTGCTTTTCATCCCCATGATTTACTTATTTTATAACTGGATAACTGGAAGTTTATACCTCTTAATCCTCTTCACCTATTTTGCCCATCCCCCTACGTCCTCCCCTGTGGCAACCACCAGTTCTCTGTATTTATCAGTCTGTTTTTTTTAGATTTTTACAGATAAATGGAATTATATTGTATTTATCTTTCTCTGTTTGACTTATTTCACTTAGCATAATACCCCATACGCCCATCCATGTTGTCACAAATGGTAAGATTTCATTCTTTGTTATGGCTGAGTAACATGCCATTGTGTGTGTGTGTGTGTGTACAAATTAATTTTTTTGTTTTCTTTGGAGAAATACCCAGAAGTGGAATTACTGGATCATATGGTATTTGTATTTTTAGTTTTTTGAGGAACCTCCATACTGTTTTCTGTAGTGGGTGCACCAATTTACATTTCCACCAACAGTGCACCAACATTCTCACCACGACTTTAAAACATTCATTTGAAACTGCTGATTCCTACCCTTATTGATTTTGGGGGTTGTAGGGGGATGGGGAGAAGGGAGGGATATTACTACTGTAATTTTTTTCTCTTTATCCCCAGATGATTCTATAAACAGTATATTAATCTTTATTCATCGAATGTTTTTGTTTTTCTTCTAGTCCAAGGACAAAATGATGAGAGGCTCTCGCAGAGGATGTGTTAGACTCAGAGTGAGTATTCATTTTATGAAAACCAATTTTGACAAAAAGATATTTGACGGATCATGGAGGTCTAAGAGTCGTTTTCTCACTAATTGTTGGGATGGGCAACTAAGGCTCAGGCAGAAAAAAAACAATTTCTCCGGTGTAACTGCTAGTGCCTGAACCAGGGCCAGAACTCAGTGTTTTTGGTCAATGATTTAATGTTATATTCATGACTTAATGCAGCAACTGATTTTTTTATTTCTTTAACCTCTACTTTACAGTCAGAGACAAGGGCTAGAAATCAAATGAGTTGTAGTATTGGTAGTAGAGCAAAGAGTAGAAATAAGTCTGGAAATCCCCACTTATAGTTGCTTTGTTTTTCCTATTCAGTACTGTTTAATAAGGTTCTACGTGGCAGTGATATCTAGTAGAAATATAATGTGAGCCACATATATAACTTAAAATTTTGTTGTAACCGCATTAAAAAGGAAAAACAAACAGGTGAAGTTAATTTTAATAATATATTTTGTTTGGGCCAGTATATCCAGAATGTTATTATTTCAACATGTAATCAATAGAAATTATTAATGAGATATTTTACATTATTTTTTTCATATTAAGTCTTCATAATCCAGTGTCCTTTACATGTATGGCATATCTCAGTTCAGACTAGCTGCATATCAGGTGCCCAGTAACCACATATGGCTAGTGGCTACCTTACTGGAGTTTCCATCATTATCCAGATTGCTAAAGGCAAGAAAAAGTACTTGATTGGGGATACAATATCTAGTACTGCATTATTAGTAAGCCTGCCTTTAACATAACTACTGGGTAAATCAGCTTCTAGTAGTCTTTGCTTCCTCAGGCTCCTCTTGTGCTCTCTCTGCCATCTCTTCTCCGCATATTTACTTTTGAAGATGTGAATATGTTTGGTAAACATATTATTGTCTTTATTAGCAGTAGCTAATTGAAAGAAATGGGAAATAACTATGAGAAAGAAACCAAATTCTTTTTTTTTTTCATTCAATTTATTGAAACTAAAAAACCCCCAAAACAGTGAACTTTTCTCCTACCCCATCCCTGGCTTCTGGCAACTACCAACTGTTCTCTGTATCTGTGAGCTTGGTGTGTGTTTTGTTGTTATTGTTGTTTTTTTAGGTTTCCACAGGTAAGAGAAATCAGACAGCATTTGGTTTTCTCTGTCTGACTTGTTTCACCTGGTATAACAGCCTCACAGTCAATTCATGTTGCAAATGACTAGATTTCATTCATTTTTAATGGTTGAATAATACTCCAGTGTGTGTGTGTGTGTGTGTGTGTGTACATAAAGATAGATATATAAAGAAATATATATAACACAATTTCTTTATCCATCCATCAGTGGACACTTAAGTAGCTTTCATATCTTTGCTGTTACAAATAATGCTGCGGTGAACATGGGGTGCATACATCTTTTTAAATTAGTATTTTGATGCTCTTCAGGTAAATACATAGAAGTGTAATTGCTGGGTCCTGTGGTAGTTCTCTCTTTAATTTTGGAGCCACCTCACACTGTTTTTCTTTAGCGGCTGCACCAGTTTACATTTCTACCAGCATTGCATGAGAGTTCTGTTTTCTCCATATCCTCACGGACACTTGTTACTTCTTGTCCTTTTTTTTTTTTTAGTTGCTTCATAAAAACATTTATGATATTTCCCTTCATTTTCTTTCTTTTTTTTATTGAGGTAAAGTTGATTTATAGCATTAAATTAATTTTAGGTATACAGTATAATAATTTGATATTTGTATATACTACAAAGTGATTACAGTAATCTTGTTACCATCTACCACCATACAGTTGACTGCCTTCACCTATTGTGTACCTTCCAGCTCTCTTCCCCGCTGATGCCCAGTCTGTTCTCTCTATCCATGAGTTTTATTTGTTCATCTGTTTTCTTTGAATAAATACCCAGAACTAGAATGGCTGGATCATATATGTGATCATATATATGACCATATATATGGTAGTTCTATTTAATTTTTTGAAGAACCACCATACTGTTTTCCATAGTGGCTGCACCAATTTACATTCCCACCAACAGTGTACAAGCTTTCCTTTTCTCCATGTTCTCTACAACACTTGTTATTTCTGTTTTTTTGATAATAGTCGTTCTAATAGGTGTGAGGTGCTATCTCATGTTTTTGATTTGCATTTCCCTGATAATCAGTGATGTTGAACATCTTCTCATGTGCTTTTTGGCCACCTTGTGTCTTCTTTGGAATAATGTGTTTAAATGGGCACATCCTCTGCTCATTTTTAAATTGAGTTGTTTGGGTTTTTTTGCTATTGAATGTATGAGTTCTTTATATATTGTGGATATTAACCTCTTATTGGGTATGTGATTTGCAAATATTTCTCCCATTTAATAAGTTGCCTTCTCATTTTGTTGATGATGTCATTTGCAATGCAGAAGATTTTAGTTTGATGTCATGCCACTTGTTTATTTTTGCTCTTTTTGCCTCTGCTTTTGGAGTCAGAACAATGTCAAGGAGCTTACCACCTATGTTTACCTTGAGTTTTATGGTTTCAGGTCTTATGTTCAAGTCTTTAATCCATTTTGAGTTAATAATTGTGTGCTGTATAAGAAAATGGTCCACCTTCATTCTTTTGCATTTTGTTGTCTAGTTTTCCCAGCAGCATTTATTGAAGAGACTGTTCTTTTCTCATTGTATGTTGTTGGCTCCACTGTCATAAATTAACTGACTAGAGATGTGTGGGTTTATTTCTGGGCTCTCTATTCTGTTCCATTGATCGATGTGTCTGAAAAATGCTCACAGGCTAAGGGTTCAGTTCTGTAAGCCCGCCCTCCACCCTTTACTTCAAATAACCAATTGTAAGTCCTAGGTTTTTATTACTTGTGTTTTGACGGATCAGCTGCAGGTTGGAGGTTCCAGCATCTTCCTCTTTAGGTTTGATTAATTTTCTAGAGCAACTCAGAACTCAGGGAAACATGTTTGCCAGTTTACTAAAGGATATGAATCAGCAGCCAGATAAAGAGGTTTAAGACAAGATAAGGGTAAAGGAGTGTGTCCTCTTTAGGCATACCACCGTCTCCCATCTCCATGTGTTCAATAACCTGGAACCTCTCTGAACCCAGTCCTTTTGGGTTTTTATGAAGTTTCAGTGCATAGTCATGATTGACTAAGTGTTTTTTTTTTTTTTTTAAATATTTTTATTTATTTCTAGGAGAGAGAGAGAGAGAGACAGCGTGAGCAGGGGAGGGTCAGAGAGAGAGGGAGTCACAGACTGAAAGAGGCTCCAGGCTCTGAGCTGGCAGTCAGCACAGAGCCCGACGCGGGGCTCGAACCCACGAACCGCGAGATCATGACCTAAGCAAAAGTCGGATGCTTAACCGACTAAGCCACCCAGGCGCCCCATGATTGACTAAGTCTTTAGTCTGATTCAGGCTTCAACCTCCCTTTCCTCTCCATACTTGGAGGTGGGGTGGACTAAAAGTTCCAACTGTGTAATCACATACTTGGTCCCCCTGGCAACAAGCCCCCTTTCTTATGTGGGTTGTAAAGTTTTCCTCATTAACATAAGAAAAGACACTTTAATCACTCTCAGTACCTAGGAAATTTCAAAGATTTTGGGTGCTATGAGTCAGAAACTATAGAAGAAGATCAAATATATGTGAGAAATAATTTTGGTCTTCTGAATAGCCAAATATATTTGTTATAAATCACTGTGTTGCAGGTTGATTTTTAGTTTTATACCCTTATGTTCAGAGAAGATGCTTCATATGATTTCAGTCCTCTTAAATGTATTGAGACTTGTTTTGTGGCCTAATGGGATCTGTCCTGAAGAATGTTGCGTGTGCACTTAAGCAGAATGTTTAGTTTGCTGCTTTGAATGGAATGTTCTGTATTTATATATTAAGTCCATTTGGTCTAGTGTGTCTTTTAAGGCCAGTGCTTCTGTATTGATTGATTTTCTGTCTGGTTGATCTATCCATTAATGAAAGTAGGTTATTGAAGTCCCCTACAATTATTGTTTTGTTATCATTTTCTTCCTTTAGGTCTGTTAACATTTTTATTATATATTTTGGTTCTATGTTGGGTGCATAAAAATTTACAAACATTATATCTTGTTGTTGGATTGACCCATTTATCATTATCCAGTACCATTCTTCATCTTTTATTACGGTCTTTGTTTAAAAGTCTGTTTTGTCTGATATAAGAATAGGTACACCAGTTTTCTTTTTTATTTGTACAGAGTATCTTTTTCTGTCCCTTCAGTTTCATTCTGCATGTGTCCTTTGATCTGAAATGTCTTTCAGATGACATATAAAAGAGTCTAGTTGTTTGTTTGTTTAATCCATTCAGCCACTCTGTCTTTTGATTGGAGAATTTAGTTCATTTACATTTAAAGTAATCATTGATAAGTATGTATTTATTGCTGTTTTGTTATTTGTTTTCTGGTTGTCTTTGTAGTTCCTCTCTGTTCTTTTTTCTTCTGTTGTTCTCTACCCTTGTAGTTTCATGTCCTTCTTTAGTATTATGTTTAGATTCCTTTTTCATTATAGGTTTTTGCTTTGCAGTTGCCATGAGATTCACAAATAACAGCCTTTATGTATAACAGTATATGTTATGTTACTAACAACTTATAAAAACTCTATATTTTTGTTATCCCCCCACTATGTTTTATGTTTTTGATGTCATATTTTACATCTTTTTATTTTGTGTATCCCTTAACTAATTATTGTAGTTATAGTTGGTTTTACTATTTTTGTCTTTTAACCTTTATACCAGCTTTAAAAATGGTTATTCTCTCACCTTTACTATATATTAGCCTTACCGGTGAGTTTTTTACTTCCATATGTTTTCTGGTTATTAGATAGTGCCTTTTCTTTTTAGCTCAAAGATGTCATTTTAACATTTCTTAAAAGGCCAGTGTAGTGGTGATGAACTCCTTTATCTTGTACCTGTCTGGAAAACTTTCTCTCTCTCCTTAACTTTTGAACGATAACTTTGCTGACTACAGTATTCTTGGTTGGAAGTTTTTTCTTTCAGCACTTTGAATATAACATTTACTCTCTTCTGACCTGTGAAGTTTCTGCTGAAAAATCTTACATGAGTTCTCTTGTATATCACAAGTTTTTTTTTTTTTTTTTAAGATTCTCTCTTTAACTTCTGATATTTATTTATTTTTAAAAGTTTATTTATTTATTCAGAGACAGCATGCATGCAAGCAGGGGAGGGGCAGAAAGAGAGGAAGAGAGAATCCCAAGCAGGCTCCACCCCAGCAGTGTGGAGCCTGGTGCAGGGCTTGAACCCACAAACTGTGAGATCATGACCTGAGCTGAAACCAAAAGTTGGACACTTAACTGACTGAACCACTCAGGTGCTCCTGACATTTTAATTATAATGTGTCTTGGTATGGATATCTTTGGGTTCATCTTAATGGGGATTCTCTGTACTTCCTGGACCTGGATGTCTGTTTCTTTCCCCAGGGTAGGGAAATTTTCAACCACTATTTCTTCAAATAAGACTCCTACCCCTTTCTCTTGCTTTTCTGAGAACCCTGTGATGCGAATGTTAGTTTATTTGTTGTTGTCTCATACATCCCTTAAACTGTCTTCCTTTTTTTTTTCTCCCCATCCTTTTGCTATTCTGCTTGGGTGAATTCCACTGCTTTGTCTTCAAGTTGGCTGTTCTTTTCTTCTGCTTCATTTAATCTGCTGTTGAACCCTTTTAGTGTTTTTTGTTTGTTTGTTTGTTTGTTTTTAAGTAGTCTCTGTGTCTAGTGTGGAGCCCAATGTGGGGCTTGAACTCACAACCCTGAGATCAAGACCTGAGCTGAGATCAAGAGTTGGATGCTTAACCAACTGGGCCACTGAGACACCCCTCAAATATATTTTTGAGTTCAGTTAGTGTATTCAGTTCTGGGACTTCTGTTTTGTACTTTTTCATATTTTCTATTTCTCGAAGTTCTCACTATGTTTATCCATTCTTCTCTCTGGTTTGGTGAGCATCCTCATGACTATTAATTTGAACTCTCAATCATGTAAATTAGTTGTCTCTGTTTCTAGGGTTTTTTTCTGAGGTTTTTATCTTGGTCTTTCATTTGGAACATATGCCTCTGTTTCTTCATTTTGCTTGACTCTCACCCACCTCTCCCAGTCTTGAAGGAGGAGTCTTGTGTAGGAGGTGCAACTTTGTCATTCAGCCCTTCCTCAGCTCTTGGTTGTCTCTCGAACCTTAATGCTTGTCCAAGCAGCCTATTATATTTGTAACAGCTCCCAGTAGTTCAGGATGTGCCAAGACCTGTCAGTGTCCCAAAGGGGAGGATCTTAGCACCTATATTCAAACTGACTGGAAAGCAGACTGAGGTCTGAGCTTTTAAATGTATGTGATTATAGGGACACCTGGGTGGCTCAGTTGGTTAAGTGTCTGACTTTAGCTCAGGTCATGATCTCATGGTTTATGAGTTCATGCCCCATGTTGGGCTCTGTGCTGACAGCTCAGAGCCTGGAGCCTGCTTTGGATTCTGTGTCTCCCTTTCTTCCTCTTCCTGACTCGCTCTCTGTCTCTCAAAAATAAATAAACATTAAAAAAATTAATAACCCCCCCCACAAAAGTATGCAATTATATACAGACCTTTGGGACTCTAAATGTAAGCCCTACTGGCCATCAGAGCCAGCCTATCTAGAGGCATCCTCTGGATGTCAGTCACACAGAAATTGGGGCTGCAGATCCATGTATGAGTTCTTTTTTGGGTGATACCAGTGAACTCGAGCAAGGCAGAGGAAGAGGGCCAAGATGGTGTCCATAGCCCATGTTTCTTGAGAACAGCTCCATAGGTCATTAAACATTATGTGCCAAATGTGAAGTCTGCCCCTCAAACCAAGGCTACTGGGTGAGCAAAGGGGCCCCTTTTACAGAAAGACTGGGGAATGTGCTATAATCTGCTGTTTGTGTAGTTGTAGCCTGCCAAGAACCATCTCTTCTATTACCACAGTCTTGTGGGACCCAGAAGTGCTACCCACCCTGGCCACTAGAGCCAGGTGATTCAGGGACATTCTTTGGGCAGTAGGCAGAAAATCTGGGACTTCAGGCATAGAAACCAGGGCACCAGACATGTGTAAAGCTTTTGTGCAGGAGGTAGTGGTCCTCTGGAGTGCAGCAGAGGGTGAATGTGAAGGTAGCACCTTCCCCCCCCCCCCCCCCCCCCCCCCGCCCCAGGCCCGAGATGCATGTTTGATTAGAAGCCCCTCAGGCTATAGTCCTGATGTGTAGCTAGTTTACTTCACAGAAAGACTGAGTTCCTGGATCTGTTGCCTCTTGTACTCGGGTGGTAGCCATTTAAGAATTTTTTCTCTGTTGGTTAGACTGTGGGACCCACAAGTGTAAGCCCCACTGGTTACCAAAGTAAGGTGATATAGAGGGTCCCCTGGTAGCAATTACAAAACTCAGGGCACCAGACAAGTATACTCTCCCTTGTGGGTGGCACCAATTATTACAGTCCTGTGGGACCAGGGATGCAAGCTCCCCTGGTCTCAAGATCAAGAGGCATCTCCTAGGCAGTAGCCCCCAAAATTGGGCACCAGACACATGAAGCTCCCTTCTAAGAGATACTAGTATCCTTGAGCATAGCAAGAGGAGAGTGTGAAAATGGTATCTACCAGTTTCTATCCGTGTATAGTATTCCAAGAGGCTTTTAGATGTGTGTGTTAAAATTAGATGCCTGCCCTGTTAGGCTGATGCTTTAATATTAGCAGGTGAGCCTCCTTCACTTTAAGTCTGGGTGTAATCAGCTATCTGTGAGCTGGGCCTTGGGGTGGGTGAATCAGAGCACTTGAACCCTTTAAGAGCAGTTTCCCTGCTTGCTGGAGTCTTGTGGGTCTCCAGATGGAAGCCCCAGTTAATTTTCAAAGATGTTTTGTCTCTCAAGTGTATATCTTAAAAGTTAGGATGCCCACTGTGAGGTCTGAAGCCTTTGCTCTTCAAGGAGAAGCTCCAGGCTTTGAGTTCTTTCCTGGTTATGGGATGTAGTACCTAGAGTATGGTTTATGGTAAGATTTTTGTCGAGGCCTCTCCTACACACTTTGATGTGGTTTTCATCTCATTTACTGGATGTGTTGTTTGTCACTCAGCCAGCATTTAAGATTTTTGAAAGAGGAAATTATTCCACATACAACTTTTGACTTGGTATGTTTGTGGGAGGAGGTGAGTTCAGGATCTTCCTATGTTGACATCTTGTATCGGAATCCAGAAACAAAATCTAAGCGGGGGTTGGGGGCGTGGGGTGTGGATCTGCAGAGCTAGACATAAGTATGGTAAGTTTGCAGGATGGAAATGAGATAGGCTTGTTCTGAGCAGATGATGTATATGTGATAGCATAAAGGTGTTTTAAACTTCGATTATGATACTCTTCACTGTTTTTTTCTTTCCATTGGGTTCTCTTTTGTCGCCTTGGTTTTATTGCTTTTCTAAGCACTGTTACTGACCTTAGTCACTGCACAGTCTGGTATTAACTGCTTTCTTGGCTTGAGATAGCTAAGTAGAGAGACTTTGGCAGAGTTGTTTTGAGACAGCTCTTCAGTTGAATTCAATCTGAATTTGGACCAATGTCTCATTGTTACATTTAAAGCACTATTTTTTCCTTTGAAATGTAGCTTAATTATTAATCTTTGTGACTACTACCCAGGTTAAGAATAGAATTTTGGCAAGTATCCTGGAAGCCTCTTTATGTGACTCATTTAAATTATAGGCCTCTTCCTGTCTCTTAATGTAACCACTATTATAGTAATCACTTCTTGGATTTACATTCCTAAATTCTATACTTTTGTCTTGGCCTTCTTTTTAACTTGATAACTTTTGCTTGTAATTTATCTATTGAAGAATCCAGACCCTTCTACCTGTAGTTTTCCATAGTGTGGATTTTACTTATTGCACATAGCTGTAATTCTGCATACTCCTCTGCCCTCTGCTTTTCCTATAAATTAGCAAGTGGATGCAGAGACTAGATCAGACTCAGGTTTGATCCCTTTGGTAAGACTATAGGTGGTGGTGTGTTCTTTTAGCAAGTGATATGTAATGTCTGGTTTTTGCTCATTATTGATATTAGCAGCTACTGATGCTCAGTACCTAGATTCATTAACTCATTTTGGGGTTGCAAAATTGTGATATTTCACCATTTTGTTTTTATTTTTATTAGAAATAATTTTATAAGGAGATAGTTCTCTTCATGTATTTGGTTACCCAGTGCTACAGATCAAGTAAACAGGATATATGCTTGATTATTTCCCTTTGCTCACCCAGTTTTCAAGATAGTGAATTGACTTAAAATGATACTGATTTAGGGGTGCCTGGGTGGCTCAGTCAGTTAAGTGTCCAACTTTGGCTCAGGTCATGATCTCACAGTTCATTAGTTTGAACCCCACATCGGGCTCTGTGCTGACAGCTTGGAGACTGGAACCTGCTTCGGATTTTGTGTCTCCCTCTCTCTCTGCTCCTTCCCTGCTCACATTCTGTCTCTCTCTCTCTCTCTCAAAAATAAACTTATAAAAATAATACTGATTTTTATATGTATATATTTTCCATATATATATATAAAGTAGACTCAAACAGATATTTGTACATCCATATTCATAGCAACATTACTCACAGTAGCCTAGAGGCAGAAGCAACCCAGTATTCATTCAGTGGACGAATGGATATACAAAATGTGATATGTATATAGAATGAAATGGTAGTCTTAAAAAGGAAGGAAATTCTGACACATGGATGAACTTTGAGGACATTGTACTTAAGCGAAATTAGCCAGTCACAAAAAGATAATACTGTATGATTCTACTTATATGAGGTACCTAGAGTAGTCAAATTTATGGAAAGTGATAGTTTCCAGGGATTGGGGGGAGAAGGGAAATTGGGAAGTTAGTGTTTAATGAGTAAATGGTTATAGATTGGGAAGATGAAAAAGTTCTGGAGATGAACATTGGTGATCACACAATTGTATGAATAAATATACTTAAGGACACTAAATTAAACACTTAAAATGTTTGAATTGGTAAATTTTATATGTTTTTTAGCATGATTAAAAAAACCTCTACCTGAAAAGGAAAAAAAACCCCATACCATTACCTGTTTATTATCTCATAGTTCTGTAAATGAGACACTTCGGAAGCATTCTCTGCTTATGGTCTCACAAGGCTGAAATCAAGATATTGACTGGGGTTCCTTCTTTCCTTTAATTTTATTCTCAAGTTAGTTAACATATGATGTAGTCTTGGCTTCAGGAGCAGAATCCAGTGATTCATCACTTATGTATATATTACCCAGTGCTCATCCAGCAAGTGCCCTCCTCCATGCCCATCACCCATTTTCTCCACCCCCCATGCCACCCTCCACCCCCCTGCCACGTTCTACCCCCCATCAACCCTCAATTTGTTCTCTGTATTTAAGAATCTCTTATGGTTTACTTCCCTCTCTGCTTTTATTTTATTTTTCCTACCTTCCCCTATGATCATCTGTTAAGTTTCTCAAATTCCACAAGTGAATTTGTGGAATTCAGATGATATCTGTCTTCTTCTGACTTATTTCACTTAGCTAAATCCACATTGTTGCAAATGGCAATATTTCATTCTTTTTCATTGCTGAGTAGTGTTCCATTGTGTGTGTGTGTGTGTGTGTGTGTGTGTGTGTGTGTGTAAGTATATAGCATATCCTCTTAATCCACTCATCAGTTGATGGACATTTGGGCTTTTTCCATAATTTGGCTATTGTTGATAGTGCTGCTATAAACATTGGGGTGAGTGTGCCCTTTTGAATCCTTTGGATTATTTGGATAAATTCCTAGTAGTGCAATTGCTGGGTTGTAGGGTAATTCTGTTTTTAATATTTTAAGGAATCTCCACACTCTTTTCCAGGGAAGCTGCACCATTTTGCATTCCCACAAACAGTGCAAGCGGGTTCCTCTTCTTCACATCCTTGCCAACATCTGTTGTTTCCTGAGTTGTTAATTTTAGCTACTCTGACTGGTGTGAGATGGTATCTCATTGTGGTTTTGATTTATATTTCCCTAATGATGAGTGATTTTAAGCATTTTTTCATGTGTCTGTTATCTGGATGTCTTCTTTGGAAAAGTGCCTATTCATGCCTTCTGCCCATTTCTTCCCTGGATTATTTGTTTTGTGGGTGTTGAGTTTGTTAAGTTCTTTATAGATTTTGGATACTAACCTGTTATCCAATATGTCATTTGCAAATATCTTCTCCCATTTCATCAGTTGCCTTTTAGTTTTGTTAATTGTTTCCTTCTCTGTGCAGAAGCTTTTTATCTTGATGAGGTCCCAATAGTTCTTTTTTGCATTTATTTACCTTGCCTTTGGAGACATGTCAAGTAAGAAGTTGCTGTGGCTGAGGTCAAAGAGATTGCTGCCTGTTTTCTCCTGTAGGATTTTGATGATTTCCTGTCTCACTTTTAGGTCTTTTGTCTATTTTGAATTTTCATTTTTGTATATCGTGTAAGAAAGTCTTCACATCCAGTTTGGTTCTTTAGCATTTTGCTGTCCAATTCTCCCAGGACCATTTGCTAAAGAGGCTGTCTTTTTCCATTGGATACTCTTCCCTGCTTTGTCAGAGATTAGTTGATCATACATTTGTTGGTCCATTTTTGGGTTCTCTATTCCATTGACCTTTGTGTCTGTTTTTGTGCCAATATCATAGTGTCTTTACAATTTCATCTTTGTAATATAGGCTAAAGTCCAGGATTGTGATGCCTCCATCTTGGGTTTTCTTTTTCCATATTACTTGGGCTGTTTGCGGTCTTTTGTGGTTCCATAGAAATGTTTATTTTAGCTCTGTGAAGAAGGCTGGTGCTATTTTGATTGGGATTGCATTGAATATGTAGATTGCTTTGGGTAGTATTGACATTTTAGCAGTATTTGTTCTTCCAATCCATGAGCATGGAATGTTTTTCCATTTCTTTGTGTCTTCAATTTCTTTCATAAGCTTTCTATAGTTTTCAGCATATAGATCTTTTACCTCTTTGGTTAGGTTTATTCTTTCTTAGGTATTTTATGGTTTTTGATGCAGTTATAAATGGGATTGATTTCCTGATATCTCTTTCTGTTGTTTCATTATTGGTGTATAGAAATGCAACAAATTTCTGTCCCTTCACCTTATATCCTTCGACTTTGCTGAATTCCTGTATCAGCTGTAGCAGTTTGTTTGGTGGAGTCTTTAGGGTTTTCCATTTAGAGTATCACGTCGTCTGCAAAGAGTGAAAATTTGACTTCTTTGCCAGTTTGAATACCTTTCATTTCATTTTGTTGTCTGATTGCTGATTGACTTCCAATACTATGTTAAACAGCTTCGGTGAGAGTGGGCATCCCTATCATGTTCCTGATCTCGGGGTGAGTTCTCATTTTTCCCTATTGAGGATGATATTAGCTGTGGGCCTTTCATATATGAGTTTTATGATGTTAAGGTATGTTCTTTCTATCCTGACTTTCTTGAGGGCTTTTATTAAGAAAAGATACTATATTTTGTCAGATGCTCTTCCTGCATCTATTAACAGGATCCTATTGTTCTTACTTACCCTTTCTTCTGTTAATGTGATGTATCACGTTGATTGATTTGCAAATACTGAACCAGCCCAGGAATGAATCCCTCTTGATCATCGTGAATAATTCTTATAAAATACTGTTGAATTTGATTTGCTAGTATCTTGTTGAGAATCTTTACGTCGTGTTCATCAAGGATATTGGCCTCTAATTCTCCTTTTCAGTGGGGTCTTTGTCTGGTTTGGGAATCAAGGTAATGCTGGCTTCATAGAATGAGTCTGGAGGGTTTCTTTCAGTTTCTGTTTTTTTGGAACAGTTTGAAAAGAATAGGTATTAACTCTTCTTTAAATGTCTGGTAGAATTCCCCTGGGAAGCTATCTGGGCCGACTATTTGTTGTGAGATTTTTGATTACTGATTTAATTTCTTTGCTGATTATGAGTCTGTTCAAATTTTTCTATTTCCTGTTTGAGTTTCCTGTTTGAGTCTTCTGCTGGCTTTGGGCTTTCTTTGCTGTTGCCTTCCTAGCTCCTTTAGGTGTAAGGTTAGGTTGTGTATTTGGGACCTTTCTTGCTTCTTGAGATAGGCCTGAATTGCAATGTGTTTTTCTCCTAGGATTGCTTTTGCTATATCCCAAAGGGTTTGAACTGTTGTTTTTTCATTTTCATTTGCTTCTGTATATTTTTTAATTTCTTTTTTAATTTCCTGGTTGACCCATTCATTCTTTAGTAGGATGTTATTTAACCTCCATGTATTTGGGGGCTTTCCAGATTTTTTTCTTGTGGTTTATTTCAAGTTTCATAGTGTTGCAATCTGAAAATATGCATGGTATGACTTCAACTTTTTTATATTTGTGAGGGCTATTTTGTGACCCAGTATGTGATCTATTTGGTAGAATGTTCCATGTGCACTTGAAAAGAATGTGTATCCTCCTGCTTTAGGATGTAAAATTCTGACTATATCTGCTAAGTCCATCAGATCAAATGTGTCATTCAGATCCGTTGTTTCCTTACTGATTTTCTGCTTAGATGATCTGTCCATTGATGTAAGTGGAGTATTAAAGTCCCATACAATCACGGTATTATAATCTGTACATTTGTTTATGTTTGTGATTAATTGATTTATATATTTGGGTGTTACATGTTGGGGACATAAACATTTACAATTGTTAGCTCTTCTTGATGGATAGACTCCTTAATTATGACATAATGCCCTTCTTCATCTCGTTACAGTCTTTGTTTTATTTTTATTTTTATTTTTTTAAGTTGATTTACCTATTTTGAGAGAGAAAGAGAGAGTGAGCAGGGAGAGGGAAAGAGAATTCCAAGCAGGCTCCGCACTGCCAATGCAAAGCCCAAAACAGGGTTTGAACCCATGAACTGCGAGATCATGACCTGAGCCAAAACCCAGGGTCAGACACTTAACCAACAGAGCCATTCAGGTGACCCTACAGTCTTTGTTTTATAATCTAGTTTGTCTCATGTAAGTATGGCTACTCCAGCTTTCTTTTGACATCCAGTAGCATGATAGATGGTTCTCTATCCCCTCAATTTCAATCTGCAGTTGTCCTCAGGTCTAAGTTGAGTCTCTAGTAGGCAACATTCTGTGCTTTTTGCAAGCCAAGCTATTAGTCTTATGACTGTTACTCTAAATTCTTGTTCAGGTATATTGTTTATATCTGTTTTGAGCAATTCTCTGGCTGTCATTTCTTCCTGGATTTTCTTTTGAAGAGAATTCTTCTGTTTCATTATTTTGGCTAGCTTTGTGTTTTATATGTTTTCATAGTTTGCTATGTGTCCTGCACCTGCAAGTACTACTATATTGAAAAGGGGTCATACACTTTCCAGGGCCTAGTGCTTCAGGAAGTGTTTTTGGAGTGTGTTGTGTATACCCTGTTGTTGCATTTTGGCTTCTCTACCCTGCTGGTCAGTCCTCTGCAAAGCTCCTTCTTGCTTGTGGTGCAGTGTTTGCACCTTCCACCAAGTGTGTTTTAATTTGTTTGTTGAAGCAACCCTTGAATAAAGGAAAGGTATGGAAAAGGTATCCCTTTGCATGGGATCAGGCTCCTCCCTTCCACCCTACAAGACAAAAATGAAAGGGGTGTGAAAAAAAGACTAAGCAGAGAATAAAAAAAATAATAAAACAAAACAAGTAAAACCTGTAAAGTTTAATCCAGAGAGAGAGAGAAAGGAAAATAAAGGAGATATAGAAAAGGTGTAAAAATAGAGTAAAAATGCCTGAGTAAACAAAACAGGAAAAAAAAAACCCCTATATCTATATAAAATAAGAATCGACCAAAAACAAGTCAGAAACTATGAGCTTGATTCCAAAAGAAAAAAAGAAGAGGGTAGAAAGAAAAAGAGAAGACCAAACAGACAAACTGACAAACTAACAAAGACACAAAACAGTTGTTAGTTGGTGCCTGGGACTGGTGGCTGTGTGGGTTTGGAGGAGAGACCATCAGTTTCCTTAGTAGGTCAGACTCAGTAGATAAGTAGATACCAGGCATAGAGGGGTAGGGTTTGGTGTAAGTGGGTCCTCTCCACTGGGGGCCACTGTGCTGCTCTCTGAAGTCCCACCGTGTTGGTGTTGGGGAGAAAAATGGTGACACCCCAATCTCTCCTTCCCGGACCAGGTGTCTCAAAACACACTGTTCAGGCAGCCCTCACAGAGTCGGTTTGCCTGGCTCCACATTTCTTCCCCTCCTCCCTAGGCACTAGGCTGGGATTCAAAACCTGATGTCTTAAAGGAGCCTGCACCTCACAGACCCTGTTCTGGGGTAGCACCACTCAGTTCTGCCGATAAAATCCTTTGGCTGGAGCCTACAGCGTCTTTTCTCCTTGGGGAGGCAATAAACCCTTTTCCCATAGTACGTGAGTTAGGAGACTGTTCTCTCTCAGTGCGCACCTGAGATCACTACAGTGCTCCAGGATGGCTCTTTCCCCGCCAAGCATGTGCACACGGCTCTGGCTTCATTGAGCACTTTTGAAAACTCCGATCTTCAGCAGCTAAGGCTATTTGCAAAGTAGAAACTGGCACTCTGTATTTCTCATTCCCCAGTCCATGGTCCTGAGAGGTTTTCCTTTAGTACTAACTCAATACCACAATTCCATGACCTCTTTGTCTTTCTCTCCCTTTTGTCTCTCCACAGAAGGGGTTCCGTCCCCCCCATGCCCATGCTGTTTTTATCTCCCCCAATTCACATACGCGTACCTTGATCCTGTCATGCTGTCTCCTTCCACCTGTGGAGATCCTTCTGCCACTTTGCAGATTGACTTCCTGGGTTTTCCAAGTGATCTGACCTCAATACAGCTGTGTTTGAGGGAAAGGGAAATCCAGGCCTCTCCCTGACTGGGCTGGGCTCTTATCTGTGGAGGCCCTGAGGAAGAATCCAAGGGAGAATCTGTTCCAGGTCATTCAAGTTATTGGCAGAATTCAGTTCCTTGTGGCTGTAGGACTGAGGTTCTTGTTTTCTTGCTAGCTGTCTGTCAGCTGGGTTCTTCTCTTAACTTCTAAAAGCTGCACATACTATTTGTTATGTGCCCCCTTCCATCGTCTAGATGGCAGGGAAGATGCCTTGAATCCTTCTAATGCTTTGTATCTTTCTTACTTCCCATTTTGCTACTAACTGAAGAAAACACCGCTTTTAAAATGCCTGCGTGATTAGGTTACACCCATGAGATAATCTCCCTTTTGCTTTATCACTCCAGTAATAACTCATTCTGTAATAGAATCCCTGTATAGATATGTCATCACATTCGTAGGTTTCTACCCACACTAAAAGGGGAGGAAATTATATAGGGGCAAGGGTCATTTAGGGTTTTTTTTTGTTTGTTTTCTTTAGAATGCAGCTTACCACAGAGCATGACAGAGAAGAACCAGACATACCTGTGTTTGAATCTTTTTTGCCCTTTACTTTGACTGGAAGAGGGAAGCTATCTGTAAGCTTCTGAGTTTGAGTTTTCTCTTTAAAGTGGGGAATATCATACCCTTACAGAATTTTGTGAGAAGTAGGCAGCCGGCACATAGATGGAAGCTGTTAATTAGTTGTGTGTGTGTTTGTGTGTGTGTGTGTGTGTGTGTGTGTGGTTTAAGTGTCTTTGTAGTATTTTCAAAGAGCTGGACTGCCATTTGGCTTCCTATTTAAGAATCATTTGGAGATTTTGTTTACAGTTAGGTTCCATTCTCTCTGTAGACAAACTATTTTAGAATAAGTTCCAGAACTTGTTTTTTATTTTAAAATTTATTTATTTTGAGAGAGAATGAGAGGAGGAGGGACAGACAGAGAGGGAGAGAAAGAATCCCAAGCACTGCTAGTGCTGAGCCCAGCGCGAGCTTGAACTCACAAACCATGAAATCATGACCTGAGCTGAAACCAAGAGTCGAATGCTTAACCGACTGAGACAAACAAGTGCCCCTAGGACCTATATTTTAAAACAGATTCTCCAGGTGATTTTGTTGTGTAGTCAAGTTTGGGACCACTGGTGTAGTAGAGTCAGATCTGGGGTTGAATCTCACTCATCTCTACCCCTTTTTGACTCCGTGCCATTGGGTACATTTCTTAACTTCTGTGAAGATAAACTACAACTTGCAGGGTTGTTGTGAGGCTTAGCAATTATGTATGGACAGAGTTGGACACATATTACATATCTAATACATGATAACTGCCTTGGATGATGATGATGATGATAATGGTGGTGGTAGATAATGCATTTATCATCTAGATTCCAAGTGAGCTTAATGAGCTATCATTGTCTTGTGCCATAGATCTCTCCTTCCCACTTCATTCATCCCAGATTGTGTTCCAACCACACTGTACTTCTTTATGTTTCCTCACTGTGTTTCTTCATTCCTCATTGCTTCTGATATATTGATATATTTTTTCTTATGACAGAAATTCTGTGCCCTTGTCTAATGAGCTCATCTTTTAGAGACTTTTCAAATGTTTCTTCTTCTGTATAGCACTTCTCATCCACATCCTTCTAAACAGATTTGATCATTCTCTATCTTTTCATTACATTTGCCACTTATATCCATGAAAGTACTTATTACATGGTATTACATGTTATTTTGTCTCTTTACTTGATAGTGAGTTCCCATTCACTGTCACAGTGCCTGCTTACATAGTAAGTAGGTACTCAAAAAATGCTTATTGTTGATTTTGTAGATTTATAAAAATAATAAATGTTGTAGAATTTGCCTTTACTATAGTTTATACGCAAAAGAACTATGGAAGTTGTCTTAAACACAGTATGAGCCAGTGGTATGGTATGATTTCTTAAAGAACAAAGCAGGGGGTGCCTGCTGGCTTAGTTGGTAGAGCAAGTGACTCTTGAGATTAGGGTCGTGAGATCAGGCTCCACATTGTATGTGGAGCCTACTTAAAATTAAAAACAAAAACAAAGCAGAACACACATGTGGTTTTAATCTACATAAAAGGAGACTAGGGAAAGGAACCAGTAATTATTGAGGAGGCTCTCCAATCAGGTACTGTGTGGATGATTTTCACATGTAATCCCATGATAATCCGGTCAGATAAATGGTGTTATTTCATTTTACAAATGAGGAGACAGACTCAAGCTATTTTTAGTAATTTACCAAAGTCTCAAAGTAAATGGTGAATCTCAGATTGAATTTGAGTCTGTCTCATTCCTAAACTCTGTTCAATCCCTAGTGTTGCCAGACTCCTCTTCTTTTTTGATTTATAAGAGTTAATGCAGACACACTCCCAATTTGTGACAAGGTAGTGTCAAAACCAGTGGAGGAAAGCAGAACAATGAAAAACCATTTCCTTCCCATCTATTTATTGTCTTTGACTCTGTTGGTGGCAACATATATGCCACTAGATGGTGCCCTTGTCTTGATGGAAAAGCAAAATGTTGATTGAGACCTGGGGTCTGATTCCACCCCTCCCACACACATACTAGCCAAAAGCAATATACTGACATTTCCAGGAAAAATCTGCAAAAGGGAGAAGTAGTAATATTAAAAAGGTAGTGTGACATATAGATAAAAACAAGCCATAAATGAAATGGAATTCAAATCCAATTTCTGCCTTTTATTAGCTGTGTCTTCAGGCAACTTATCTATTCAGCTCTGAGTCCTAGTTTCTGGATGGACATCATGTTTTTTACTTATGGAATTAAGAATATAAAATTGATATGTTAAAAAGTATTCTAATACAGTGTTAGGGACTTAGGTTGTTAATGAATGGTAGTTACTGTTGTAATTAATAAAATGAGTCTCAGATTCTGAAGAATTCTACAGGGTCTTAGGAATCACAAAAGTAATTATACTCAACAAAATTGTAATGCTAAATGTATTCTGAGTTTTCCAAAGCTGATCCATCTGTGCCTTCAAGTAACAGATTTTACCCAGTCTAGTGAAACTGATTACTCCATTTACCAGTTGTGCTGGTCATCAGAGTTGACTGATTCCCTGAGGGATATGTCACTGTTGTCTTTTAGCTCATCACGAGAGAGGTCAGCAGTGTATCATGATGGATTATTACTAGTCTTAGCACTGGGGTACATGTACCCTAATGTTTATAGCAGCATTATCAACAATAGCCAAACTATGGAGAGAGTCCAAATATCCATTGACTGATGAATAAAGTAAAAGTTTTATACACACACACACACACACACACACACGTAAGTCATCAAAAAGAATGGAATCTTGGCATTTGCTACAGCGTGGATGGAGCTAAAATGTATTAAGCTAAGTGAAATAAGTCAATCAGAGAAAGACAAATTCCATGATTTCACTTACATGTGGAATCTAAAAAACAAAACAGATGAATGTATGGGAAAGGGGTAAAGAGGAGAGAGGGAAACAGACCACAGGAGATTCTTTTTGTAAAAAATATTTTTAATTTATTTTTGAGAGAGAGAAAGTGTGCAAGCGAGTGAGCAGGGGAGGGGCAGAGAGAGTGAGAGACACAGAATCTGAAGCAGGCTTCAGGCCCCCAGCTGTCAGTGCAGAGCCTGATACAGGGGTTCAAACCCACAAATAATTAGATTGTGACTTGAACCTAAGTCAGATGCTTAACTGACTGAGCCACCCAGATACCTGAAGAGACTCTTAATGATAGAGAACAAACTGAGGGTTGATAGAAGGAGAAGGGCTATATGGGTGATGGATATTAAGGAGGGCACTTGTGATGAGCACTGGGTATTGTATGTAAGCGATGAATCACTGAATTCTGCTGAAACCAATATTGTACTGTATGTTAACTAACTAGAATTTAAGGAAGAAAAAGAAAGAAATAGCCTTCCAAAATGAGCTTAACTACAACAGAAAATAAAGTAAAATGTGGTAAAACAGAAAAAAACATAGTTTTAGCACTGACTTTTTCTGCTAGTGCCTTATTTCATTTGATTCTACATTATTTTTTCAAATGTTAACATCTCGAGAATTGAGATTCATCTTAGAATTATTGCCGTCCTAGAATGGATATAATAAGGTATTTTTAGGTTTATGTATAAACTTAAGAATGTCTTCAGTTTTGTCACCTTAGATCTGCATCCTATAAGAACTTTTGTCTATTGTTTTGCCATTTCATTGCGAAAAATCACTCTTTTGATTTCTGCCTTTTTTGTTAATTAATTAGCTTTTTTGCAAGCGTCATGTCTCTGAATTTGACACTGAATATATCCTCCCTTGGGGAAGATGTAAACTTCTGTTTAATCTCTTGATTGATACATAGATACCATTTTGCTATATTTTCTGATTGTTTATAATATCATAATTATAAATTAAATTAAAAATAAGAAAGTGATGGGGGCGCCTGGGTGGCTCAATCAGTTAAGTTTCTGACTCTTGATTTTGGCTCAGGTCATGACCTTGCTGTCGTGGGATTAAGCTCCGCATCAGGCTCCATGCTGAGTGAAGCCTGTTCGGGATTCTCTCTCTGTCTCTCTGTCTTTCTCTCTCTTTCTGTCCCCTAGACCCCGCCCACTCAGATGCACACTCGTGTTCTCTCTCTCGCTCAAAAAATAAGAAAGTGATGAAATGTTAGCCAGGAAATATAAGCCAAAAGAAATCTTGGGAACAGTATTAATATGAGACCTACTAGACCTTAAGAAAAAGAAATTTAAATTATTATGGAAAAAGAGAATAACAAAAACACAGTTCACATAGATAGCATTCCTTGACAAAAGTGGAATAAATTAAAAATCCATTAACAAAACAGTAGCCACTTACTACCTTACAAATATACCTCTAAATAATTCGTTGGTGAATGTAGAAATCATAATGGAAATTATGAAATATTTAAACCTTAATAATAATGAAAGGATCACATGTTAAAGCTGCATCTAAGGCAGTCTATGATTTATAATTTTAATATAAAGCAGAGATTGAAAATTAATGAGCGAAGCATTAAATTTAAAAAATTAGAAAAAGAAAAGGTAACAATAAAGTAATAAAAAAATAACAAAGGAAATTTTTAGTTCTGTGTCTTTTATTGATATAGATGTCAAAATCCTAAGCAAAATACAGCAAACCATACCCAGTGATATATAAACAAAAGGTATTATGACCAAATGAAGTTTATTCTAGTAATACTATGATGCTAATTTTAAAATTAATTAAAGGTATCCTATTAATAGATCAAAAGGGGAAAGACCACATGACCATTTGAAAAAATGCAGAAGAAGCAGTGACTAAAATGAAACATGCCTTCAAGATTAAGCAAGCTAGGAATAGAATAGAATAATCTTAACCTGATAAGGGTTATTTACTGCAATGCGGCAGTATATTTAATAGTGAAATAGTAGAAGCATTCTCTTTAAAATCATTTGCAAACACAGGTGGCTGCTTTTGCTATTCCTTTAAATATTGTACTCTGGAGGTCTTAGTAAATGCTGTAAGACAAAAAGATAATGGAAAATATAAGGCCTGGAATCAGAATTCCTATTTGCATATGATGTCTCTGTAGCCATACTATGGGTCCTGGCAAATATGTAACACAAGAATAAGAAATAAGAATTCAAAGAAAAAGGATTGGAAGAGAAGAATAAACATTTTTTGTTATTTGCAGATGATGTGATAAAAAAATTCACAAGAATCTACAAAAAAACTATTCGGAAGACTAACCTTCAGCAAAGTTTTTGGATATGAAATCAATATGCGGAAAACATATAGTGTTCCTTATACAACCCATAATTAGGAAAAAAGTTATTTAAAAATATAGTAATAGCCAGAAGTTATTAGGGATATATTTTAAAAGATATATGCATTCCTTTGATGGAGGAAAACTATAAAACATCACTGAAAGACTAAAGGAAGATCTGAGCATCAAAAAGACTCTATACTATTCCTGCTTGTTAGACTCAATATCATGTATATGCTTATATCCCTTAAATTAATCTATAAATACATCTGATTCAGTCAAAAGCACAGTTAGGCTTATCAAATAACTTGACAGGTGATTGTAAAAGTCATTTAAAATGGTAAAGGGGCAAGAGAAATTTGAAGAATAAGGAGTTGGGGGACTTGCCATTTCAGATGTTAAGACTTTTTATGAAACTGGTAATTAAAATGATACAGTGTGGATATAAGGAGAAAGAAATTGATCAGTAGCAAAGAAGAGAAAACTCAGATAGAGCTACACAACTATGGCAGTTCAGAATATGGTAGCATTGCAAATCAGATACTGTCTCTCAGTAAATGAAGCTGGATCAATTGGCTACCCATATGGAAAAAAATAAAATTTACTTCCTGACTTATGCTATACACAATAAATTCCAGAAGTATTAAAAGTATAAAATGGAAAATTCATACTTGTAAGTATATATAGAAGAATGTCTTTGTGATGTCAAGACAGCATTTTTTTTTTTTACAAATAGTTTATTGTCAAATTAGTTTCCACATAACACTCAGTGCTCATCCCCACAAGTGCCCTCCTCCATGCCCATCCCCCCTCCCCCCCACATCCATCAGTCCTCAGTTTTTGTCAGCATTCAAGAGTCTCTCATGGTTTGCCTCTCTCCCTCTCCCCCACCATTTCCCCCCTTCTTCTCCCCCTTGTTCCTCCGTCAAGTTCCTCGTAATCCTCCTATACGTGCAAACATATGATATTTGTCCTTCTCTGCCTGACTTATTTCGCTCAGCATAAC